>NC_083101.1:90970500-91163500 GCF_949774975.1 Lagenorhynchus albirostris | reverse complement strand
CCTTCTAGGAACTCATACCCCAAGTCACCGTATCTCAGGGGGAAAGGCGGCTTGCCTTCCAACTTCCACGAAAGCACAGGTCTCTGTGTAACACTTCAGGCTTTTAGTAGAGGCAAGGGACCCTAGGAGACCAAAGGCATTCCTTGGTCTAGGCAGTTTGGTACACCCAGAGCACCCTGTGAAGAACGCTTGAAGCAAGTATGTACTAGGTCGCTTTTGCCTTGGATAGAAAGCACAGCTACTTATGCTCCGTGTCATCCTGGGGCTGGTGCCCGATGGGAGCAGCCTTGTTTCCGCACCTTGAAGAATCCTCTATCGCGCCTTGAAGCTCCCTGAGAAACACTGCTGTTGCCGGGCCTCTTCTCACGGCAGGCATGGCTGTGAGAGGGAAGAGACGGTTTCACACGGAACCGGGGTACTCCACTTTCTCGGTCAGAGCTCATCCTGTCCTGTTGTATAGCTAAGGGGAAACTCCAAGTGAGGCCCAGCTTCGAAGGAGCACCCTGATATGCCACGCAGCAGGGTAGGAGTGCAGCAGCTTCCACGAGGCCTCAGTTCTCTCTTCTGCTTCAGTGGAAGGGTTGGAAGCTCTTCGGGACTCCTAGACCCCTCCCGGCAGCACCCGTTTCCGTACAAGGACACTGAGTACCCCGAGGCTCTCCCGAGTCGAAGAGCAACATTCAGACCCGGAGGCACTTTGGAATACTCGTGTGTGTGCCGAGTGAAGGGCGGCAGCTTGCACACCACTGCCTCGGGGGAGCTAGATTTCCTCAGCACACCAACAGCCTCGGGAACACTGTGGTAGCCTGGGCAGCAGGCCACGGAAGGCTGCATCATCACTGTAGTCGGAGCTGCGCTGAGCAAAACGTCTTGCTTACAGTTCCTTCTAGGACCTCATGCCTGAAGTCAGCCTACCTCAAGGGGTAAGTCGGCTTGCCGTCCAAGGGCCTCTAGAGCACAGTTTCTAGGGTAACGCTGCAGGCACTCGGAAGATGCACGTGAGCCTACGACACCTAAGGCGTTCTTTCATTTAAGCAGTTCGCTACACGCGGGGCACCCTGCCTAGAGAAGGTGATTCTCGGGGGACCCAGTGAGCAGCTAGGTCTCTTTGGACTTGTTAGAAACCACAGACGCTGCTTCTGCACGTAAACCTGGAAAAGGCAGCCCTCTGAGGCAAGCCTGGTCTTCCCGGCTTGACAGCTCCATTCATGCGGCCTTGAAGCTTCCTGAACAACGCTTTGGTTGCTGGACTTGTACTCACTGCAGGCATGGCTCTGGAAGCAACAGAGTTTTCTCGAAAGGAAGGGGGGGCTTTCAGGCCCTGGGCGGGAGCATACCCTGCCCTGCTCTAGAGCGAAGGGGAATGCCAACGTGGGCCGTAGCCTCTACCTAAGGCCCTGATTTGCCATCCAGAAGGGTAGCTTTGCGGCCTCTTCCTTGAGGCCTTTGTCGCACTCCTGCCCTCGTGTAACGGTACTAATCCTGTCAGGACTCCTGGCCCCCTCGCGTCAGCACCCGTGTCCCTACGAGAACTCTGAGTACCCTCAGGCTCCCCTGGACCTGCTGGGCCACACTCAGACGCGTAGGCCCTTCTGGGTGCCCCTGGCTAGGCCGAGTGAAGCGTAACAACACACCGCACTCTCTCCTGGGGGGAGCTAGATTGCTTCAGCTCACCAACGGATTCAGGAACACGGTTCTAGCAAGTCCAGCATGCCACGGAAGTCGGCCACGTTGCCCTGGTCTGAGCTGTACTGAGAAGAACTCTGCGCTTGCTAGTCCCTCTAGGCACTCATACCTGAAGTCACCGTAGCTCAGGTGCAAAGGCGGCCTGCGTTACAAATTCCGCCAAAGCACAGATCTCTGTGGAACACTTCAGGGTTTCGGTAGAGGCACAGGACCCTGCGAGACCTAGGGCACTCTGTGGTCCCGGCAGTTCGCTACACGCAGAACGTCCTGTGTAGGAAAGTTGAATCAGGGAAGAGCCAAGTGTGTCGCTAGGTCTCTTTTGACTTGACAGAAACCACAGACACTTACGCTGCGTGTCTTCCTGGAGCTGCGGCCTGATGGGACTGGCCTTGTTTTGGCACCTTGAAAGGTCCTGTTACGCGCCTTGCAGCTCCCTGGAGAACACTGCTGTTGTCGGGCCTCCTCGCACGGCAGGCATGGCTGCGAGAGGGAAGAGACGGTTTCACGAGGAACCGGGGCATTCCAGTTTCTCGGTCAGAGCTCATCCTGTCCTGTTCCGTAGCTAAGGGGAAGCTCCAAGTGAAGCCTAGCTTCGAAGGAGGGCCCTGATACGCCGTGCAGCCGGGTAGGAGTGCAGCAGCTCCCAGGAGGCCTTAGCTCTCTCTTCTGCTTCAGTGGAACGGTAGTAAGCTTTTCGGGACCCCTAGACTCCTCGCGGCAGCACCCGTTTCCGTACAAGGACACTGAGGACCCCCGGGCTCTCCTGAGCTGAAGAGCCACATTCACACCCCTAGACACTTCGGAGTACCCGTGTGCATGCCGAGTGAAGGGCAGCAGCTTTCACGCTGCCTCGGGGGAGCTAGATTGCCTCAGCTCACCAACAGCCTCAGGAACCTACTTGTAGCTCTAGTTGCAGAAGGCCATGGAAGTGTGCCTCATTACCGTAGTCAGAGCTGTCCTGAGAGAAGCACTTTGCTTACAATTCCCTCCAGGACCTCATATCTGAAGTCAACCTAACTCAAGGAGAATGTCGGCTTGGGGAGGGCGGGGCGGGGGTGTGTGTGTGTGTGTGTGGGGGGGGGGATTCCAAGTGCAACCGGAGCACAGTTTCTGGTGTAAAGCCGCAGGCTTTGGGACGATTCGCAGGACCCAAGAAACCTAGCGCACTCTTTCGTTCAGGCCGTTCACCTCAGGAAGAAGACCCTGCATAGAAAAGTTGATTGCGGAAGGACTCCGTGAGAAGCTAGGTCCCTTTGACTTGGTAGAAACCACGGAAGAGTCTGCCCCGTGTCAACCTGGAAATGGCCGTTTGAGACAAGCCTTGCTTTCCCGCCTTGAAAGCTGCATTTATGCGGCCTCGAAGCTACCTGGAAAGCACTGATGTGGCCCGGATTCTCATCCGCGCAGGCGTGGCTCTGAGAAGAGAAAGAGTTTCCACGAAAGAAACAGGGTGCCTTCCCGTTCCTGGTTGGGAGCTCATCCTCCCTGCCCTATAGTTACCTTAAAACTCCACTGAGCAGAAGCCTCAAAGGAAGGCCCTGAATTGCATGCAGAATGGTAGGCGCGCAGCAGTTTCCATGAGGCAGTCGTCGTTGCCCTTCCTTAGCGTAACGCTGCTAAGCTTCTCAGGATTCCTAGGCGCCTCGCGTCGGCCCGTGTCTCTGTACAAGGACGCCGTGTAGTGCACGGACCCCGAGCACTACCCCTGGGCCTCCCGAGCAACGTCCAGCCCAGGAAGCCCTTCGGAGTACCCCTGTGCGTACGCCTATTGATCGGCAGCATTTGCACACTCCCTTGGGAGAGCTAGATTTCCTCAGCTCTCCAGCAGTTTGCGGAACACGGTTCTAGCCAGTGCAGCGTGCCGTGGACTTCTGCCTCGCCGCCCTTGTCTGAGCTGCACTGAGAAAAATCCCTCTGCTTTTCAGTATCCCTAGCACCTCATCTCTGAAGTCACCCCACCGCAAGGAGGCATTCAACTAGTGCTCCCACTGCAACTAGAGCACCGTTCTCCGTGTAACACTGCCGGACTTTGGAAGCTGCCCTTCTAGGAACTCATACCCCAAGTCACCGTATCTCAGGGGGAAAGGCGGCTTGCCTTCCAACTTCCACGAAAGCACAGGTCTCTGTGTAACACTTCAGGCTTTTAGTAGAGGCAAGGGACCCTAGGAGACCAAAGGCATTCCTTGGTCTAGGCAGTTTGGTACACCCAGAGCACCCTGTGAAGAACGCTTGAAGCAAGTATGTACTAGGTCGCTTTTGCCTTGGATAGAAAGCACAGCTACTTATGCTCCGTGTCATCCTGGGGCTGGTGCCCGATGGGAGCAGCCTTGTTTCCGCACCTTGAAGAATCCTCTATCGCGCCTTGAAGCTCCCTGAGAAACACTGCTGTTGCCGGGCCTCTTCTCACGGCAGGCATGGCTGTGAGAGGGAAGAGACGGTTTCACACGGAACCGGGGTACTCCACTTTCTCGGTCAGAGCTCATCCTGTCCTGTTGTATAGCTAAGGGGAAACTCCAAGTGAGGCCCAGCTTCGAAGGAGCACCCTGATATGCCACGCAGCAGGGTAGGAGTGCAGCAGCTTCCACGAGGCCTCAGTTCTCTCTTCTGCTTCAGTGGAAGGGTTGGAAGCTCTTCGGGACTCCTAGACCCCTCCCGGCAGCACCCGTTTCCGTACAAGGACACTGAGTACCCCGAGGCTCTCCCGAGTCGAAGAGCAACATTCAGACCCGGAGGCACTTTGGAATACTCGTGTGTGTGCCGAGTGAAGGGCGGCAGCTTGCACACCACTGCCTCGGGGGAGCTAGATTTCCTCAGCACACCAACAGCCTCGGGAACACTGTGGTAGCCTGGGCAGCAGGCCACGGAAGGCTGCATCATCACTGTAGTCGGAGCTGCGCTGAGCAAAACGTCTTGCTTACAGTTCCTTCTAGGACCTCATGCCTGAAGTCAGCCTACCTCAAGGGGTAAGTCGGCTTGCCGTCCAAGGGCCTCTAGAGCACAGTTTCTAGGGTAACGCTGCAGGCACTCGGAAGATGCACGTGAGCCTACGACACCTAAGGCGTTCTTTCATTTAAGCAGTTCGCTACACGCGGGGCACCCTGCCTAGAGAAGGTGATTCTCGGGGGACCCAGTGAGCAGCTAGGTCTCTTTGGACTTGTTAGAAACCACAGACGCTGCTTCTGCACGTAAACCTGGAAAAGGCGGCCCTCTGAGGCAAGCCTGGTCTTCCCGGCTTGACAGCTCCATTCATGCGGCCTTGAAGCTTCCTGAACAACGCTTTGGTTGCTGGACTGGTACTCACTGCAGGCATGGCTCTGGAAGCAACAGAGTTTTCTCGAAAGGAAGGGGGGGCTTTCAGGCCCTGGGCGGGAGCATACCCTGCCCTGCTCTAGAGCGAAGGGGAATGCCAACGTGGGCCGTAGCCTCTACCTAAGGCCCTGATTTGCCATCCAGAAGGGTAGCTTTGCGGCCTCTTCCTTGAGGCCTTTGTCGCACTCCTGCCCTCGTGTAACGGTACTAATCCTGTCAGGACTCCTGGCCCCCTCGCGTCAGCACCCGTGTCCCTACGAGAACTCTGAGTACCCTCAGGCTCCCCTGGGCCTGCTGGGCCACACTCAGACGCGTAGGCCCTTCTGGGTGCCCCTGGCTAGGCCGAGTGAAGCGTAACAACACACTGCACTCTCTCCTGGGGGGAGCTAGATTGCTTCAGCTCACCAACGGATTCAGGAACACGGTTCTAGCAAGTCCAGCATGCCACGGAAGTCGGCCACGTTGCCCTGGTCTGAGCTGTACTGAGAAGAACTCTGCGCTTGCTAGTCCCTCTAGGCACTCATACCTGAAGTCACCGTAGCTCAGGTGCAAAGGCGGCCTGCGTTACAAATTCCGCCAAAGCACAGATCTCTGTGGAACACTTCAGGGTTTCGGTAGAGGCACAGGACCCTGCGAGACCTAGGGCACTCTGTGGTCCCGGCAGTTCGCTACACGCAGAACGTCCTGTGTAGGAAAGTTGAATCAGGGAAGAGCCAAGTGTGTCGCTAGGTCTCTTTTGACTTGACAGAAACCACAGACACTTGCGCTGCGTGTCTTCCTGGAGCTGCGGCCTGATGGGACTGGCCTTGTTTTGGCACCTTGAAAGGTCCTGTTACGCGCCTTGCAGCTCCCTGGAGAACACTGCTGTTGTCGGGCCTCCTCGCACGGCAGGCATGGCTGCGAGAGGGAAGAGACGGTTTCACGAGGAACCGGGGCATTCCAGTTTCTCGGTCAGAGCTCATCCTGTCCTGTTCCGTAGCTAAGGGGAAGCTCCAAGTGAGGCCTAGCTTCGAAGGAGGGCCCTGATACGCCGTGCAGCCGGGTAGGAGTGCAGCAGCTCCCAGGAGGCCTTAGCTCTCTCTTCTGCTTCAGTGGAACGGTAGTAAGCTTTTCGGGTCCCCTAGACTCCTCGCGGCAGCACCCGTTTCCGTACAAGGACACTGAGGACCCCCGGGCTCTCCTGAGCTGAAGAGCCACATTCACACCCCTAGACACTTCGGAGTACCCGTGTGCGTGCCGAGTGAAGGGCAGCAGCTTTCACGCTGCCTCGGGGGAGCTAGATTGCCTCAGCTCACCAACAGCCTCAGGAACCTACTTGTAGCTCTAGTTGCAGAAGGCCATGGAAGTGTGCCTCATTACCGTAGTCAGAGCTGTCCTGAGAGAAGCACTTTGCTTACAATTCCCTCCAGGACCTCATACCTGAAGTCAACCTAACTCAAGGAGAATGTCGGCTTGGGGAGGGCGGGGCGGGGGGGGTGTGTGTGTGTGTGTGGGGGGGGGGATTCCAAGTGCAACCGGAGCACAGTTTCTGGTGTAAAGCCGCAGGCTTTGGGACGATTCGCAGGACCCAAGAAACCTAGCGCACTCTTTCGTTCAGGCCGTTCACCTCAGGAAGAAGACCCTGCATAGAAAAGTTGATTGCGGAAGGACTCCGTGAGAAGCTAGGTCCCTTTGACTTGGTAGAAACCACGGAAGAGTCTGCCCCGTGTCAACCTGGAAATGGCCGTTTGAGACAAGCCTTGCTTTCCCGCCTTGAAAGCTGCATTTATGCGGCCTCGAAGCTACCTGGAAAGCACTGATGTGGCCCGGATTCTCATCCGCGCAGGCGTGGCTCTGAGAAGAGAAAGAGTTTCCACGAAAGAAACAGGGTGCCTTCCCGTTCCTGGTTGGGAGCTCATCCTCCCTGCCCTATAGTTACCTTAAAACTCCACTGAGCAGAAGCCTCAAAGGAAGGCCCTGAATTGCATGCAGAATGGTAGGCGCGCAGCAGTTTCCATGAGGCAGTCGTCGTTGCCCTTCCTTAGCGTAACGCTGCTAAGCTTCTCAGGATTCCTAGGCGCCTCGCGTCGGCCCGTGTCTCTGTACAAGGACGCCGTGTAGTGCACGGACCCCGAGCACTACCCCTGGGCCTCCCGAGCAACGTCCAGCCCAGGAAGCCCTTCGGAGTACCCCTGTGCGTACGCCTATTGATCGGCAGCATTTGCACACTCCCTTGGGAGAGCTAGATTTCCTCAGCTCTCCAGCAGTTTGCGGAACACGGTTCTAGCCAGTGCAGCGTGCCGTGGACTTCTGCCTCGCCGCCCTTGTCTGAGCTGCACTGAGAAAAATCCCTCTGCTTTTCAGTATCCCTAGCACCTCATCTCTGAAGTCACCCCACCGCAAGGAGGCATTCAACTAGTGCTCCCACTGCAACTAGAGCACCGTTCTCCGTGTAACACTGCCGGACTTTGGAAGCTGCCCTTCTAGGAACTCATACCCCAAGTCACCGTATCTCAGGGGGAAAGGCGGCTTGCCTTCCAACTTCCACGAAAGCACAGGTCTCTGTGTAACACTTCAGGCTTTTAGTAGAGGCAAGGGACCCTAGGAGACCAAAGGCATTCCTTGGTCTAGGCAGTTTGGTACACCCAGAGCACCCTGTGAAGAACGCTTGAAGCAAGTATGTACTAGGTCGCTTTTGCCTTGGATAGAAAGCACAGCTACTTATGCTCCGTGTCATCCTGGGGCTGGTGCCCGATGGGACCAGCCTTGTTTCCGCACCTTGAAGAATCCTCTATCGCGCCTTGAAGCTCCCTGAGAAACACTGCTGTTGCCGGGCCTCTTCTCACGGCAGGCATGGCTGTGAGAGGGAAGAGAGGGTTTCACACGGAACCGGGGTACTCCACTTTCTCGGTCAGAGCTCATCCTGTCCTGTTGTATAGCTAAGGGGAAACTCCAAGTGAGGCCCAGCTTCGAAGGAGCACCCTGATATGCCACGCAGCAGGGTAGGAGTGCAGCAGCTTCCACGAGGCCTCAGTTCTCTCTTCTGCTTCAGTGGAAGGGTTGGAAGCTCTTCGGGACTCCTAGACCCCTCCCGGCAGCACCCGTTTCCGTACAAGGACACTGAGTACCCCGAGGCTCTCCCGAGTCGAAGAGCAACATTCAGACCCGGAGGCACTTTGGAATACTCGTGTGTGTGCCGAGTGAAGGGCGGCAGCTTGCACACCACTGCCTCGGGGGAGCTAGATTTCCTCAGCACACCAACAGCCTCGGGAACACTGTGGTAGCCTGGGCAGCAGGCCACGGAAGGCTGCATCATCACTGTAGTCGGAGCTGCGCTGAGCAAAACGTCTTGCTTACAGTTCCTTCTAGGACCTCATGCCTGAAGTCAGCCTACCTCAAGGGGTAAGTCGGCTTGCCGTCCAAGGGCCTCTAGAGCACAGTTTCTAGGGTAACGCTGCAGGCACTCGGAAGATGCACGTGAGCCTACGACACCTAAGGCGTTCTTTCATTTAAGCAGTTCGCTACACGCGGGGCACCCTGCCTAGAGAAGGTGATTCTCGGGGGACCCAGTGAGCAGCTAGGTCTCTTTGGACTTGTTAGAAACCACAGACGCTGCTTCTGCACGTAAACCTGGAAAAGGCGGCCCTCTGAGGCAAGCCTGGTCTTCCCGGCTTGACAGCTCCATTCATGCGGCCTTGAAGCTTCCTGAACAACGCTTTGGTTGCTGGACTGGTACTCACTGCAGGCATGGCTCTGGAAGCAACAGAGTTTTCTCGAAAGGAAGGGGGGGCTTTCAGGCCCTGGGCGGGAGCATACCCTGCCCTGCTCTAGAGCGAAGGGGAATGCCAACGTGGGCCGTAGCCTCTACCTAAGGCCCTGATTTGCCATCCAGAAGGGTAGCTTTGCGGCCTCTTCCTTGAGGCCTTTGTCGCACTCCTGCCCTCGTGTAACGGTACTAATCCTGTCAGGACTCCTGGCCCCCTCGCGTCAGCACCCGTGTCCCTACGAGAACTCTGAGTACCCTCAGGCTCCCCTGGGCCTGCTGGGCCACACTCAGACGCGTAGGCCCTTCTGGGTGCCCCTGGCTAGGCCGAGTGAAGCGTAACAACACACTGCACTCTCTCCTGGGGGGAGCTAGATTGCTTCAGCTCACCAACGGATTCAGGAACACGGTTCTAGCAAGTCCAGCATGCCACGGAAGTCGGCCACGTTGCCCTGGTCTGAGCTGTACTGAGAAGAACTCTGCGCTTGCTAGTCCCTCTAGGCACTCATACCTGAAGTCACCGTAGCTCAGGTGCAAAGGCGGCCTGCGTTACAAATTCCGCCAAAGCACAGATCTCTGTGGAACACTTCAGGGTTTCGGTAGAGGCACAGGACCCTGCGAGACCTAGGGCACTCTGTGGTCCCGGCAGTTCGCTACACGCAGAACGTCCTGTGTAGGAAAGTTGAATCAGGGAAGAGCCAAGTGTGTCGCTAGGTCTCTTTTGACTTGACAGAAACCACAGACACTTGCGCTGCGTGTCTTCCTGGAGCTGCGGCCTGATGGGACTGGCCTTGTTTTGGCACCTTGAAAGGTCCTGTTACGCGCCTTGCAGCTCCCTGGAGAACACTGCTGTTGTCGGGCCTCCTCGCACGGCAGGCATGGCTGCGAGAGGGAAGAGACGGTTTCACGAGGAACCGGGGCATTCCAGTTTCTCGGTCAGAGCTCATCCTGTCCTGTTCCGTAGCTAAGGGGAAGCTCCAAGTGAGGCCTAGCTTCGAAGGAGGGCCCTGATACGCCGTGCAGCCGGGTAGGAGTGCAGCAGCTCCCAGGAGGCCTTAGCTCTCTCTTCTGCTTCGGTGGAACGGTAGTAAGCTTTTCGGGTCCCCTAGACTCCTCGCGGCAGCACCCGTTTCCGTACAAGGACACTGAGGACCCCCGGGCTCTCCTGAGCTGAAGAGCCACATTCACACCCCTAGACACTTCGGAGTACCCGTGTGCGTGCCGAGTGAAGGGCAGCAGCTTTCACGCTGCCTCGGGGGAGCTAGATTGCCTCAGCTCACCAACAGCCTCAGGAACCTACTTGTAGCTCTAGTTGCAGAAGGCCATGGAAGTGTGCCTCATTACCGTAGTCAGAGCTGTCCTGAGAGAAGCACTTTGCTTACAATTCCCTCCAGGACCTCATACCTGAAGTCAACCTAACTCAAGGAGAATGTCGGCTTGGGGAGGGCGGGGCGGGGGTGTGTGTGTGTGTGGGGGGGGGGGATTCCAAGTGCAACCGGAGCACAGTTTCTGGTGTAAAGCCGCAGGCTTTGGGACGATTCGCAGGACCCAAGAAACCTAGCGCACTCTTTCGTTCAGGCCGTTCACCTCAGGAAGAAGACCCTGCATAGAAAAGTTGATTGCGGAAGGACTCCGTGAGAAGCTAGGTCCCTTTGACTTGGTAGAAACCACGGAAGAGCCTGCCCCGTGTCAACCTGGAAATGGCCGTTTGAGACAAGCCTTGCTTTCCCGCCTTGAAAGCTGCATTTATGCGGCCTCGAAGCTACCTGGAAAGCACTGATGTGGCCCGGATTCTCATCCGCGCAGGCGTGGCTCTGAGAAGAGAAAGAGTTTCCACGAAAGAAACAGGGTGCCTTCCCGTTCCTGGTTGGGAGCTCATCCTCCCTGCCCTATAGTTACCTTAAAACTCCACTGAGCAGAAGCCTCAAAGGAAGGCCCTGAATTGCATGCAGAATGGTAGGCGCGCGGCAGTTTCCATGAGGCAGTCGTCGTTGCCCTTCCTTAGTGTAACGCTGCTAAGCTTCTCAGGATTCCTAGGCGCCTCGCGTCGGCCCGTGTCTCTGTACAAGGACGCCGTGTAGTGCACGGACCCCGAGCACTACCCCTGGGCCTCCCGAGCAACGTCCAGCCCAGGAAGCCCTTCGGAGTACCCCTGTGCGTACGCCTATTGATCGGCAGCATTTGCACACTCCCTTGGGAGAGCTAGATTTCCTCAGCTCTCCAGCAGTTTGCGGAACACGGTTCTAGCCAGTGCAGCGTGCCATGGACTTCTGCCTCGCCGCCCTTGTCTGAGCTGCACTGAGAAAAATCCCTCTGCTTTTCAGTATCCCTAGCACCTCATCTCTGAAGTCACCCCACCGCAAGGAGGCATTCAACTAGTGCTCCCACTGCAACTAGAGCACCGTTCTCCGTGTAACACTGCCGGACTTTGGAAGCTGCCCTTCTAGGAACTCATACCCCAAGTCACCGTATCTCAGGGGGAAAGGCGGCTTGCCTTCCAACTTCCACGAAAGCACAGGTCTCTGTGTAACACTTCAGGCTTTTAGTAGAGGCAAGGGACCCTAGGAGACCAAAGGCATTCCTTGGTCTAGGCAGTTTGGTACACCCAGAGCACCCTGTGAAGAACGCTTGAAGCAAGTATGTACTAGGTCGCTTTTGCCTTGGATAGAAAGCACAGCTACTTATGCTCCGTGTCATCCTGGGGCTGGTGCCCGATGGGACCAGCCTTGTTTCCGCACCTTGAAGAATCCTCTATCGCGCCTTGAAGCTCCCTGAGAAACACTGCTGTTGCCGGGCCTCTTCTCACGGCAGGCATGGCTGTGAGAGGGAAGAGACGGTTTCACACAGAACCGGGGTACTCCACTTTCTCGGTCAGAGCTCATCCTGTCCTGTTGTATAGCTAAGGGGAAACTCCAAGTGAGGCCCAGCTTCGAGGAGCACCCTGATATGCCACGCAGCAGGGTAGGAGTGCAGCAGCTTCCACGAGGCCTCAGTTCTCTCTTCTGCTTCAGTGGAAGGGTTGGAAGCTCTTCGGGACTCCTAGACCCCTCCCGGCAGCACCCGTTTCCGTACAAGGACACTGAGTACCCCGAGGCTCTCCCGAGTCGAAGAGCAACATTCAGACCCGGAGGCACTTTGGAATACTCGTGTGTGTGCCGAGTGAAGGGCGGCAGCTTGCACACCACTGCCTCGGGGGAGCTAGATTTCCTCAGCACACCAACAGCCTCGGGAACACTGT
Source organism: Lagenorhynchus albirostris (assembly GCF_949774975.1). Lineage (NCBI taxonomy): Eukaryota > Metazoa > Chordata > Mammalia > Artiodactyla > Delphinidae > Lagenorhynchus > Lagenorhynchus albirostris. The sequence continues at coordinate 91,151,525 of NC_083101.1, read as the reverse complement.
GGTAGCCTGGGCAGCAGGCCATGGAAGGCTGCATCATCACTGTAGTCGGAGCTGCGCTGAGCAAAACGTCTTGCTTACAGTTCCTTCTAGGACCTCATGCCTGAAGTCAGCCTACCTCAAGGGGTAAGTCGGCTTGCCGTCCAAGGGCCTCTAGAGCACAGTTTCTAGGGTAACGCTGCAGGCACTCGGAAGATGCACGTGAGCCTACGACACCTAAGGCGTTCTTTCATTTAAGCAGTTCGCTACACGCGGGGCACCCTGCCTAGAGAAGGTGATTCTCGGGGGACCCAGTGAGCAGCTAGGTCTCTTTGGACTTGTTAGAAACCACAGACGCTGCTTCTGCACGTAAACCTGGAAAAGGCGGCCCTCTGAGGCAAGCCTGGTCTTCCCGGCTTGACAGCTCCATTCATGCGGCCTTGAAGCTTCCTGAACAACGCTTTGGTTGCTGGACTGGTACTCACTGCAGGCATGGCTCTGGAAGCAACAGAGTTTTCTCGAAAGGAAGGGGGGGCTTTCAGGCCCTGGGCGGGAGCATACCCTGCCCTGCTCTAGAGCGAAGGGGAATGCCAACGTGGGCCGTAGCCTCTACCTAAGGCCCTGATTTGCCATCCAGAAGGGTAGCTTTGCGGCCTCTTCCTTGAGGCCTTTGTCGCACTCCTGCCCTCGTGTAACGGTACTAATCCTGTCAGGACTCCTGGCCCCCTCGCGTCAGCACCCGTGTCCCTACGAGAACTCTGAGTACCCTCAGGCTCCCCTGGGCCTGCTGGGCCACACTCAGACGCGTAGGCCCTTCTGGGTGCCCCTGGCTAGGCCGAGTGAAGCGTAACAACACACCGCACTCTCTCCTGGGGGGAGCTAGATTGCTTCAGCTCACCAACGGATTCAGGAACACGGTTCTAGCAAGTCCAGCATGCCACGGAAGTCGGCCACGTTGCCCTGGTCTGAGCTGTACTGAGAAGAACTCTGCGCTTGCTAGTCCCTCTAGGCACTCATACCTGAAGTCACCGTAGCTCAGGTGCAAAGGCGGCCTGCGTTACAAATTCCGCCAAAGCACAGATCTCTGTGGAACACTTCAGGGTTTCGGTAGAGGCACAGGACCCTGCGAGACCTAGGGCACTCTGTGGTCCCGGCAGTTCGCTACACGCAGAACGTCCTGTGTAGGAAAGTTGAATCAGGGAAGAGCCAAGTGTGTCGCTAGGTCTCTTTTGACTTGACAGAAACCACAGACACTTGCGCTGCGTGTCTTCCTGGAGCTGCGGCCTGATGGGACTGGCCTTGTTTTGGCACCTTGAAAGGTCCTGTTACGCGCCTTGCAGCTCCCTGGAGAACACTGCTGTTGTCGGGCCTCCTCGCACGGCAGGCATGGCTGCGAGAGGGAAGAGACGGTTTCACGAGGAACCGGGGCATTCCAGTTTCTCGGTCAGAGCTCATCCTGTCCTGTTCCGTAGCTAAGGGGAAGCTCCAAGTGAGGCCTAGCTTCGAAGGAGGGCCCTGATACGCCGTGCAGCCGGGTAGGAGTGCAGCAGCTCCCAGGAGGCCTTAGCTCTCTCTTCTGCTTCGGTGGAACGGTAGTAAGCTTTTCGGGTCCCCTAGACTCCTCGCGGCAGCACCCGTTTCCGTACAAGGACACTGAGGACCCCCGGGCTCTCCTGAGCTGAAGAGCCACATTCACACCCCTAGACACTTCGGAGTACCCGTGTGCGTGCCGAGTGAAGGGCAGCAGCTTTCACGCTGCCTCGGGGGAGCTAGATTGCCTCAGCTCACCAACAGCCTCAGGAACCTACTTGTAGCTCTAGTTGCAGAAGGCCATGGAAGTGTGCCTCATTACCGTAGTCAGAGCTGTCCTGAGAGAAGCACTTTGCTTACAATTCCCTCCAGGACCTCATACCTGAAGTCAACCTAACTCAAGGAGAATGTCGGCTTGGGGAGGGCGGGGCGGGGGTGTGTGTGTGTGTGTGGGGGGGGGGGGATTCCAAGTGCAACCGGAGCACAGTTTCTGGTGTAAAGCCGCAGGCTTTGGGACGATTCGCAGGACCCAAGAAACCTAGCGCACTCTTTCGTTCAGGCCGTTCACCTCAGGAAGAAGACCCTGCATAGAAAAGTTGATTGCGGAAGGACTCCGTGAGAAGCTAGGTCCCTTTGACTTGGTAGAAACCACGGAAGAGTCTGCCCCGTGTCAACCTGGAAATGGCCGTTTGAGACAAGCCTTGCTTTCCCGCCTTGAAAGCTGCATTTATGCGGCCTCGAAGCTACCTGGAAAGCACTGATGTGGCCCGGATTCTCATCCGCGCAGGCGTGGCTCTGAGAAGAGAAAGAGTTTCCACGAAAGAAACAGGGTGCCTTCCCGTTCCTGGTTGGGAGCTCATCCTCCCTGCCCTATAGTTACCTTAAAACTCCACTGAGCAGAAGCCTCAAAGGAAGGCCCTGAATTGCATGCAGAATGGTAGGCGCGCAGCAGTTTCCATGAGGCAGTCGTCGTTGCCCTTCCTTAGTGTAACGCTGCTAAGCTTCTCAGGATTCCTAGGCGCCTCGCGTCGGCCCGTGTCCCTGTACAAGGACGCCGTGTAGTGCACGGACCCCTGGGCCTCCCGAGCAACGTCCAGCCCAGGAAGCCCTTCGGAGTACCCCTGTGCGTACGCCTATTGATCGGCAGCATTTGCACACTCCCTTGGGAGAGCTAGATTTCCTCAGCTCTCCAGCAGTTTGCGGAACACGGTTCTAGCCAGTGCAGCGTGCCGTGGACTTCTGCCTCGCCGCCCTTGTCTGAGCTGCACTGAGAAAAATCCCTCTGCTTTTCAGTATCCCTAGCACCTCATCTCTGAAGTCACCCCACCGCAAGGAGGCATTCAACTAGTGCTCCCACTGCAACTAGAGCACCGTTCTCCGTGTAACACTGCCGGACTTTGGAAGCTGCCCTTCTAGGAACTCATACCCCAAGTCACCGTATCTCAGGGGGAAAGGCGGCTTGCCTTCCAACTTCCACGAAAGCACAGGTCTCTGTGTAACACTTCAGGCTTTTAGTAGAGGCAAGGGACCCTAGGAGACCAAAGGCATTCCTTGGTCTAGGCAGTTTGGTACACCCAGAGCACCCTGTGAAGAATGCTTGAAGCAAGTATGTACTAGGTCGCTTTTGCCTTGGATAGAAAGCACAGCTACTTATGCTCCGTGTCATCCTGGGGCTGGTGCCCGATGGGACCAGCCTTGTTTCCGCACCTTGAAGAATCCTCTATCGCGCCTTGAAGCTCCCTGAGAAACACTGCTGTTGCCGGGCCTCTTCTCACGGCAGGCATGGCTGTGAGAGGGAAGAGACGGTTTCACACGGAACCGGGGTACTCCACTTTCTCGGTCAGAGCTCATCCTGTCCTGTTGTATAGCTAAGGGGAAACTCCAAGTGAGGCCCAGCTTCGAAGGAGCACCCTGATATGCCACGCAGCAGGGTAGGAGTGCAGCAGCTTCCACGAGGCCTCAGTTCTCTCTTCTGCTTCAGTGGAAGGGTTGGAAGCTCTTCGGGACTCCTAGACCCCTCCCGGCAGCACCCGTTTCCGTACAAGGACACTGAGTACCCCGAGGCTCTCCCGAGTCGAAGAGCAACATTCAGACCCGGAGGCACTTTGGAATACTCGTGTGTGTGCCGAGTGAAGGGCGGCAGCTTGCACACCACTGCCTCGGGGGAGCTAGATTTCCTCAGCACACCAACAGCCTCGGGAACACTGTGGTAGCCTGGGCAGCAGGCCACGGAAGGCTGCATCATCACTGTAGTCGGAGCTGCGCTGAGCAAAACGTCTTGCTTACAGTTCCTTCTAGGACCTCATGCCTGAAGTCAGCCTACCTCAAGGGGTAAGTCGGCTTGCCGTCCAAGGGCCTCTAGAGCACAGTTTCTAGGGTAACGCTGCAGGCACTCGGAAGATGCACGTGAGCCTACGACACCTAAGGCGTTCTTTCATTTAAGCAGTTCGCTACACGCGGGGCACCCTGCCTAGAGAAGGTGATTCTCGGGGGACCCAGTGAGCAGCTAGGTCTCTTTGGACTTGTTAGAAACCACAGACGCTGCTTCTGCACGTAAACCTGGAAAAGGCGGCCCTCTGAGGCAAGCCTGGTCTTCCCGGCTTGACAGCTCCATTCATGCGGCCTTGAAGCTTCCTGAACAACGCTTTGGTTGCTGGACTGGTACTCACTGCAGGCATGGCTCTGGAAGCAACAGAGTTTTCTCGAAAGGAAGGGGGGGCTTTCAGGCCCTGGGCGGGAGCATACCCTGCCCTGCTCTAGAGCGAAGGGGAATGCCAACGTGGGCCGTAGCCTCTACCTAAGGCCCTGATTTGCCATCCAGAAGGGTAGCTTTGCGGCCTCTTCCTTGAGGCCTTTGTCGCACTCCTGCCCTCGTGTAACGGTACTAATCCTGTCAGGACTCCTGGCCCCCTCGCGTCAGCACCCGTGTCCCTACGAGAACTCTGAGTACCCTCAGGCTCCCCTGGGCCTGCTGGGCCACACTCAGACGCGTAGGCCCTTCTGGGTGCCCCTGGCTAGGCCGAGTGAAGCGTAACAACACACCGCACTCTCTCCTGGGGGGAGCTAGATTGCTTCAGCTCACCAACGGATTCAGGAACACGGTTCTAGCAAGTCCAGCATGCCACGGAAGTCGGCCACGTTGCCCTGGTCTGAGCTGTACTGAGAAGAACTCTGCGCTTGCTAGTCCCTCTAGGCACTCATACCTGAAGTCACCGTAGCTCAGGTGCAAAGGCGGCCTGCGTTACAAATTCCGCCAAAGCACAGATCTCTGTGGAACACTTCAGGGTTTCGGTAGAGGCACAGGACCCTGCGAGACCTAGGGCACTCTGTGGTCCCGGCAGTTCGCTACACGCAGAACGTCCTGTGTAGGAAAGTTGAATCAGGGAAGAGCCAAGTGTGTCGCTAGGTCTCTTTTGACTTGACAGAAACCACAGACACTTGCGCTGCGTGTCTTCCTGGAGCTGCGGCCTGATGGGACTGGCCTTGTTTTGGCACCTTGAAAGGTCCTGTTACGCGCCTTGCAGCTCCCTGGAGAACACTGCTGTTGTCGGGCCTCCTCGCACGGCAGGCATGGCTGCGAGAGGGAAGAGACGGTTTCACGAGGAACCGGGGCATTCCAGTTTCTCGGTCAGAGCTCATCCTGTCCTGTTCCGTAGCTAAGGGGAAGCTCCAAGTGAGGCCTAGCTTCGAAGGAGGGCCCTGATACGCCGTGCAGCCGGGTAGGAGTGCAGCAGCTCCCAGGAGGCCTTAGCTCTCTCTTCTGCTTCGGTGGAACGGTAGTAAGCTTTTCGGGTCCCCTAGACTCCTCGCGGCAGCACCCGTTTCCGTACAAGGACACTGAGGACCCCCGGGCTCTCCTGAGCTGAAGAGCCACATTCACACCCCTAGACACTTCGGAGTACCCGTGTGCGTGCCGAGTGAAGGGCAGCAGCTTTCACGCTGCCTCGGGGGAGCTAGATTGCCTCAGCTCACCAACAGCCTCAGGAACCTACTTGTAGCTCTAGTTGCAGAAGGCCATGGAAGTGTGCCTCATTACCGTAGTCAGAGCTGTCCTGAGAGAAGCACTTTGCTTACAATTCCCTCCAGGACCTCATACCTGAAGTCAACCTAACTCAAGGAGAATGTCGGCTTGGGGAGGGCGGGGCGGGGGTGTGTGTGTGTGTGTGTGGGGGGGGGGGGATTCCAAGTGCAACCGGAGCACAGTTTCTGGTGTAAAGCCGCAGGCTTTGGGACGATTCGCAGGACCCAAGAAACCTAGCGCACTCTTTCGTTCAGGCCGTTCACCTCAGGAAGAAGACCCTGCATAGAAAAGTTGATTGCGGAAGGACTCCGTGAGAAGCTAGGTCCCTTTGACTTGGTAGAAACCACGGAAGAGTCTGCCCCGTGTCAACCTGGAAATGGCCGTTTGAGACAAGCCTTGCTTTCCCGCCTTGAAAGCTGCATTTATGCGGCCTCGAAGCTACCTGGAAAGCACTGATGTGGCCCGGATTCTCATCCGCGCAGGCGTGGCTCTGAGAAGAGAAAGAGTTTCCACGAAAGAAACAGGGTGCCTTCCCGTTCCTGGTTGGGAGCTCATCCTCCCTGCCCTATAGTTACCTTAAAACTCCACTGAGCAGAAGCCTCAAAGGAAGGCCCTGAATTGCATGCAGAATGGTAGGCGCGCAGCAGTTTCCATGAGGCAGTCGTCGTTGCCCTTCCTTAGTGTAACGCTGCTAAGCTTCTCAGGATTCCTAGGCGCCTCGCGTCGGCCCGTGTCCCTGTACAAGGACGCCGTGTAGTGCACGGACCCCTGGGCCTCCCGAGCAACGTCCAGCCCAGGAAGCCCTTCGGAGTACCCCTGTGCGTACGCCTATTGATCGGCAGCATTTGCACACTCCCTTGGGAGAGCTAGATTTCCTCAGCTCTCCAGCAGTTTGCGGAACACGGTTCTAGCCAGTGCAGCGTGCCGTGGACTTCTGCCTCGCCGCCCTTGTCTGAGCTGCACTGAGAAAAATCCCTCTGCTTTTCAGTATCCCTAGCACCTCATCTCTGAAGTCACCCCACCGCAAGGAGGCATTCAACTAGTGCTCCCACTGCAACTAGAGCACCGTTCTCCGTGTAACACTGCCGGATTTTGGAAGCTGCCCTTCTAGGAACTCATACCCCAAGTCACCGTATCTCAGGGGGAAAGGCGGCTTGCCTTCCAACTTCCACGAAAGCACAGGTCTCTGTGTAACACTTCAGGCTTTTAGTAGAGGCAAGGGACCCTAGGAGACCAAAGGCATTCCTTGGTCTAGGCAGTTTGGTACACCCAGAGCACCCTGTGAAGAACGCTTGAAGCAAGTATGTACTAGGTCGCTTTTGCCTTGGATAGAAAGCACAGCTACTTATGCTCCGTGTCATCCTGGGGCTGGTGCCCGATGGGAGCAGCCTTGTTTCCGCACCTTGAAGAATCCTCTATCGCGCCTTGAAGCTCCCTGAGAAACACTGCTGTTGCCGGGCCTCTTCTCACGGCAGGCATGGCTGTGAGAGGGAAGAGACGGTTTCACACGGAACCGGGGTACTCCACTTTCTCGGTCAGAGCTCATCCTGTCCTGTTGTATAGCTAAGGGGAAACTCCAAGTGAGGCCCAGCTTCGAAGGAGCACCCTGATATGCCACGCAGCAGGGTAGGAGTGCAGCAGCTTCCACGAGGCCTCAGTTCTCTCTTCTGCTTCAGTGGAAGGGTTGGAAGCTCTTCGGGACTCCTAGACCCCTCCCGGCAGCACCCGTTTCCGTACAAGGACACTGAGTACCCCGAGGCTCTCCCGAGTCGAAGAGCAACATTCAGACCCGGAGGCACTTTGGAATACTCGTGTGTGTGCCGAGTGAAGGGCGGCAGCTTGCACACCACTGCCTCGGGGGAGCTAGATTTCCTCAGCACACCAACAGCCTCGGGAACACTGTGGTAGCCTGGGCAGCAGGCCACGGAAGGCTGCATCATCACTGTAGTCGGAGCTGCGCTGAGCAAAACGTCTTGCTTACAGTTCCTTCTAGGACCTCATGCCTGAAGTCAGCCTACCTCAAGGGGTAAGTCGGCTTGCCGTCCAAGGGCCTCTAGAGCACAGTTTCTAGGGTAACGCTGCAGGCACTCGGAAGATGCACGTGAGCCTACGACACCTAAGGCGTTCTTTCATTTAAGCAGTTCGCTACACGCGGGGCACCCTGCCTAGAGAAGGTGATTCTCGGGGGACCCAGTGAGCAGCTAGGTCTCTTTGGACTTGTTAGAAACCACAGACGCTGCTTCTGCACGTAAACCTGGAAAAGGCGGCCCTCTGAGGCAAGCCTGGTCTTCCCGGCTTGACAGCTCCATTCATGCGGCCTTGAAGCTTCCTGAACAACGCTTTGGTTGCTGGACTGGTACTCACTGCAGGCATGGCTCTGGAAGCAACAGAGTTTTCTCGAAAGGAAGGGGGGGCTTTCAGGCCCTGGGCGGGAGCATACCCTGCCCTGCTCTAGAGCGAAGGGGAATGCCAACGTGGGCCGTAGCCTCTACCTAAGGCCCTGATTTGCCATCCAGAAGGGTAGCTTTGCGGCCTCTTCCTTGAGGCCTTTGTCGCACTCCTGCCCTCGTGTAACGGTACTAATCCTGTCAGGACTCCTGGCCCCCTCGCGTCAGCACCCGTGTCCCTACGAGAACTCTGAGTACCCTCAGGCTCCCCTGGGCCTGCTGGGCCACACTCAGACGCGTAGGCCCTTCTGGGTGCCCCTGGCTAGGCCGAGTGAAGCGTAACAACACACCGCACTCTCTCCTGGGGGGAGCTAGATTGCTTCAGCTCACCAACGGATTCAGGAACACGGTTCTAGCAAGTCCAGCATGCCACGGAAGTCGGCCACGTTGCCCTGGTCTGAGCTGTACTGAGAAGAACTCTGCGCTTGCTAGTCCCTCTAGGCACTCATACCTGAAGTCACCGTAGCTCAGGTGCAAAGGCGGCCTGCGTTACAAATTCCGCCAAAGCACAGATCTCTGTGGAACACTTCAGGGTTTCGGTAGAGGCACAGGACCCTGCGAGACCTAGGGCACTCTGTGGTCCCGGCAGTTCGCTACACGCAGAACGTCCTGTGTAGGAAAGTTGAATCAGGGAAGAGCCAAGTGTGTCGCTAGGTCTCTTTTGACTTGACAGAAACCACAGACACTTGCGCTGCGTGTCTTCCTGGAGCTGCGGCCTGATGGGACTGGCCTTGTTTTGGCACCTTGAAAGGTCCTGTTACGCGCCTTGCAGCTCCCTGGAGAACACTGCTGTTGTCGGGCCTCCTCGCACGGCAGGCATGGCTGCGAGAGGGAAGAGACGGTTTCACGAGGAACCGGGGCATTCCAGTTTCTCGGTCAGAGCTCATCCTGTCCTGTTCCGTAGCTAAGGGGAAGCTCCAAGTGAGGCCTAGCTTCGAAGGAGGGCCCTGATACGCCGTGCAGCCGGGTAGGAGTGCAGCAGCTCCCAGGAGGCCTTAGCTCTCTCTTCTGCTTCGGTGGAACGGTAGTAAGCTTTTCGGGTCCCCTAGACTCCTCGCGGCAGCACCCGTTTCCGTACAAGGACACTGAGGACCCCCGGGCTCTCCTGAGCTGAAGAGCCACATTCACACCCCTAGACACTTCGGAGTACCCGTGTGCGTGCCGAGTGAAGGGCAGCAGCTTTCACGCTGCCTCAGGGGAGCTAGATTGCCTCAGCTCACCAACAGCCTCAGGAACCTACTTGTAGCTCTAGTTGCAGAAGGCCATGGAAGTGTGCCTCATTACCGTAGTCAGAGCTGTCCTGAGAGAAGCACTTTGCTTACAATTCCCTCCAGGACCTCATACCTGAAGTCAACCTAACTCAAGGAGAATGTCGGCTTGGGGAGGGCGGGGCGGGGGTGTGTGTGTGTGTGTGGGGGGGGGGGGGGATTCCAAGTGCAACCGGAGCACAGTTTCTGGTGTAAAGCCGCAGGCTTTGGGACGATTCGCAGGACCCAAGAAACCTAGCGCACTCTTTCGTTCAGGCCGTTCACCTCAGGAAGAAGACCCTGCATAGAAAAGTTGATTGCGGAAGGACTCCGTGAGAAGCTAGGTCCCTTTGACTTGGTAGAAACCACGGAAGAGTCTGCCCCGTGTCAACCTGGAAATGGCCGTTTGAGACAAGCCTTGCTTTCCCGCCTTGAAAGCTGCATTTATGCGGCCTCGAAGCTACCTGGAAAGCACTGATGTGGCCCGGATTCTCATCCGCGCAGGCGTGGCTCTGAGAAGAGAAAGAGTTTCCACGAAAGAAACAGGGTGCCTTCCCGTTCCTGGTTGGGAGCTCATCCTCCCTGCCCTATAGTTACCTTAAAACTCCACTGAGCAGAAGCCTCAAAGGAAGGCCCTGAATTGCATGCAGAATGGTAGGCGCGCAGCAGTTTCCATGAGGCAGTCGTCGTTGCCCTTCCTTAGTGTAACGCTGCTAAGCTTCTCAGGATTCCTAGGCGCCTCGCGTCGGCCCGTGTCTCTGTACAAGGACGCCGTGTAGTGCACGGACCCCGAGCACTACCCCTGGGCCTCCCGAGCAACGTCCAGCCCAGGAAGCCCTTCGGAGTACCCCTGTGCGTACGCCTATTGATCGGCAGCATTTGCACACTCCCTTGGGAGAGCTAGATTTCCTCAGCTCTCCAGCAGTTTGCGGAACACGGTTCTAGCCAGTGCAGCGTGCCGTGGACTTCTGCCTCGCCGCCCTTGTCTGAGCTGCACTGAGAAAAATCCCTCTGCTTTTCAGTATCCCTAGCACCTCATCTCTGAAGTCACCCCACCGCAAGGAGGCATTCAACTAGTGCTCCCACTGCAACTAGAGCACCGTTCTCCGTGTAACACTGCCGGACTTTGGAAGCTGCCCTTCTAGGAACTCATACCCCAAGTCACCGTATCTCAGGGGGAAAGGCGGCTTGCCTTCCAACTTCCACGAAAGCACAGGTCTCTGTGTAACACTTCAGGCTTTTAGTAGAGGCAAGGGACCCTAGGAGACCAAAGGCATTCCTTGGTCTAGGCAGTTTGGTACACCCAGAGCACCCTGTGAAGAACGCTTGAAGCAAGTATGTACTAGGTCGCTTTTGCCTTGGATAGAAAGCACAGCTACTTATGCTCCGTGTCATCCTGGGGCTGGTGCCCGATGGGAGCAGCCTTGTTTCCGCACCTTGAAGAATCCTCTATCGCGCCTTGAAGCTCCCTGAGAAACACTGCTGTTGCCGGGCCTCTTCTCACGGCAGGCATGGCTGTGAGAGGGAAGAGACGGTTTCACACGGAACCGGGGTACTCCACTTTCTCGGTCAGAGCTCATCCTGTCCTGTTGTATAGCTAAGGGGAAACTCCAAGTGAGGCCCAGCTTCGAAGGAGCACCCTGATATGCCACGCAGCAGGGTAGGAGTGCAGCAGCTTCCACGAGGCCTCAGTTCTCTCTTCTGCTTCAGTGGAAGGGTTGGAAGCTCTTCGGGACTCCTAGACCCCTCCCGGCAGCACCCGTTTCCGTACAAGGACACTGAGTACCCCGAGGCTCTCCCGAGTCGAAGAGCAACATTCAGACCCGGAGGCACTTTGGAATACTCGTGTGTGTGCCGAGTGAAGGGCGGCAGCTTGCACACCACTGCCTCGGGGGAGCTAGATTTCCTCAGCACACCAACAGCCTCGGGAACACTGTGGTAGCCTGGGCAGCAGGCCACGGAAGGCTGCATCATCACTGTAGTCGGAGCTGCGCTGAGCAAAACGTCTTGCTTACAGTTCCTTCTAGGACCTCATGCCTGAAGTCAGCCTACCTCAAGGGGTAAGTCGGCTTGCCGTCCAAGGGCCTCTAGAGCACAGTTTCTAGGGTAACGCTGCAGGCACTCGGAAGATGCACGTGAGCCTACGACACCTAAGGCGTTCTTTCATTTAAGCAGTTCGCTACACGCGGGGCACCCTGCCTAGAGAAGGTGATTCTCGGGGGACCCAGTGAGCAGCTAGGTCTCTTTGGACTTGTTAGAAACCACAGACGCTGCTTCTGCACGTAAACCTGGAAAAGGCGGCCCTCTGAGGCAAGCCTGGTCTTCCCGGCTTGACAGCTCCATTCATGCGGCCTTGAAGCTTCCTGAACAACGCTTTGGTTGCTGGACTGGTACTCACTGCAGGCATGGCTCTGGAAGCAACAGAGTTTTCTCGAAAGGAAGGGGGGGCTTTCAGGCCCTGGGCGGGAGCATACCCTGCCCTGCTCTAGAGCGAAGGGGAATGCCAACGTGGGCCGTAGCCTCTACCTAAGGCCCTGATTTGCCATCCAGAAGGGTAGCTTTGCGGCCTCTTCCTTGAGGCCTTTGTCGCACTCCTGCCCTCGTGTAACGGTACTAATCCTGTCAGGACTCCTGGCCCCCTCGCGTCAGCACCCGTGTCCCTACGAGAACTCTGAGTACCCTCAGGCTCCCCTGGGCCTGCTGGGCCACACTCAGACGCGTAGGCCCTTCTGGGTGCCCCTGGCTAGGCCGAGTGAAGCGTAACAACACACCGCACTCTCTCCTGGGGGGAGCTAGATTGCTTCAGCTCACCAACGGATTCAGGAACACGGTTCTAGCAAGTCCAGCATGCCACGGAAGTCGGCCACGTTGCCCTGGTCTGAGCTGTACTGAGAAGAACTCTGCGCTTGCTAGTCCCTCTAGGCACTCATACCTGAAGTCACCGTAGCTCAGGTGCAAAGGCGGCCTGCGTTACAAATTCCGCCAAAGCACAGATCTCTGTGGAACACTTCAGGGTTTCGGTAGAGGCACAGGACCCTGCGAGACCTAGGGCACTCTGTGGTCCCGGCAGTTCGCTACACGCAGAACGTCCTGTGTAGGAAAGTTGAATCAGGGAAGAGCCAAGTGTGTCGCTAGGTCTCTTTTGACTTGACAGAAACCACAGACACTTGCGCTGCGTGTCTTCCTGGAGCTGCGGCCTGATGGGACTGGCCTTGTTTTGGCACCTTGAAAGGTCCTGTTACGCGCCTTGCAGCTCCCTGGAGAACACTGCTGTTGTCGGGCCTCCTCGCACGGCAGGCATGGCTGCGAGAGGGAAGAGACGGTTTCACGAGGAACCGGGGCATTCCAGTTTCTCGGTCAGAGCTCATCCTGTCCTGTTCCGTAGCTAAGGGGAAGCTCCAAGTGAGGCCTAGCTTCGAAGGAGGGCCCTGATACGCCGTGCAGCCGGGTAGGAGTGCAGCAGCTCCCAGGAGGCCTTAGCTCTCTCTTCTGCTTCGGTGGAACGGTAGTAAGCTTTTCGGGTCCCCTAGACTCCTCGCGGCAGCACCCGTTTCCGTACAAGGACACTGAGGACCCCCGGGCTCTCCTGAGCTGAAGAGCCACATTCACACCCCTAGACACTTCGGAGTACCCGTGTGCGTGCCGAGTGAAGGGCAGCAGCTTTCACGCTGCCTCGGGGGAGCTAGATTGCCTCAGCTCACCAACAGCCTCAGGAACCTACTTGTAGCTCTAGTTGCAGAAGGCCATGGAAGTGTGCCTCATTACCGTAGTCAGAGCTGTCCTGAGAGAAGCACTTTGCTTACAATTCCCTCCAGGACCTCATACCTGAAGTCAACCTAACTCAAGGAGAATGTCGGCTTGGGGAGGGCGGGGCGGGGGTGTGTGTGTGTGTGTGTGGGGGGGGGGGGATTCCAAGTGCAACCGGAGCACAGTTTCTGGTGTAAAGCCGCAGGCTTTGGGACGATTCGCAGGACCCAAGAAACCTAGCGCACTCTTTCGTTCAGGCCGTTCACCTCAGGAAGAAGACCCTGCATAGAAAAGTTGATTGCGGAAGGACTCCGTGAGAAGCTAGGTCCCTTTGACTTGGTAGAAACCACGGAAGAGTCTGCCCCGTGTCAACCTGGAAATGGCCGTTTGAGACAAGCCTTGCTTTCCCGCCTTGAAAGCTGCATTTATGCGGCCTCGAAGCTACCTGGAAAGCACTGATGTGGCCCGGATTCTCATCCGCGCAGGCGTGGCTCTGAGAAGAGAAAGAGTTTCCACGAAAGAAACAGGGTGCCTTCCCGTTCCTGGTTGGGAGCTCATCCTCCCTGCCCTATAGTTACCTTAAAACTCCACTGAGCAGAAGCCTCAAAGGAAGGCCCTGAATTGCATGCAGAATGGTAGGCGCGCAGCAGTTTCCATGAGGCAGTCGTCGTTGCCCTTCCTTAGTGTAACGCTGCTAAGCTTCTCAGGATTCCTAGGCGCCTCGCGTCGGCCCGTGTCTCTGTACAAGGACGCCGTGTAGTGCACGGACCCCGAGCACTACCCCTGGGCCTCCCGAGCAACGTCCAGCCCAGGAAGCCCTTCGGAGTACCCCTGTGCGTACGCCTATTGATCGGCAGCATTTGCACACTCCCTTGGGAGAGCTAGATTTCCTCAGCTCTCCAGCAGTTTGCGGAACACGGTTCTAGCCAGTGCAGCGTGCCGTGGACTTCTGCCTCGCCGCCCTTGTCTGAGCTGCACTGAGAAAAATCCCTCTGCTTTTCAGTATCCCTAGCACCTCATCTCTGAAGTCACCCCACCGCAAGGAGGCATTCAACTAGTGCTCCCACTGCAACTAGAGCACCGTTCTCCGTGTAACACTGCCGGACTTTGGAAGCTGCCCTTCTAGGAACTCATACCCCAAGTCACCGTATCTCAGGGGGAAAGGCGGCTTGCCTTCCAACTTCCACGAAAGCACAGGTCTCTGTGTAACACTTCAGGCTTTTAGTAGAGGCAAGGGACCCTAGGAGACCAAAGGCATTCCTTGGTCTAGGCAGTTTGGTACACCCAGAGCACCCTGTGAAGAACGCTTGAAGCAAGTATGTACTAGGTCGCTTTTGCCTTGGATAGAAAGCACAGCTACTTATGCTCCGTGTCATCCTGGGGCTGGTGCCCGATGGGAGCAGCCTTGTTTCCGCACCTTGAAGAATCCTCTATCGCGCCTTGAAGCTCCCTGAGAAACACTGCTGTTGCCGGGCCTCTTCTCACGGCAGGCATGGCTGTGAGAGGGAAGAGACGGTTTCACACGGAACCGGGGTACTCCACTTTCTCGGTCAGAGCTCATCCTGTCCTGTTGTATAGCTAAGGGGAAACTCCAAGTGAGGCCCAGCTTCGAAGGAGCACCCTGATATGCCACGCAGCAGGGTAGGAGTGCAGCAGCTTCCACGAGGCCTCAGTTCTCTCTTCTGCTTCAGTGGAAGGGTTGGAAGCTCTTCGGGACTCCTAGACCCCTCCCGGCAGCACCCGTTTCCGTACAAGGACACTGAGTACCCCGAGGCTCTCCCGAGTCGAAGAGCAACATTCAGACCCGGAGGCACTTTGGAATACTCGTGTGTGTGCCGAGTGAAGGGCGGCAGCTTGCACACCACTGCCTCGGGGGAGCTAGATTTCCTCAGCACACCAACAGCCTCGGGAACACTGTGGTAGCCTGGGCAGCAGGCCACGGAAGGCTGCATCATCACTGTAGTCGGAGCTGCGCTGAGCAAAACGTCTTGCTTACAGTTCCTTCTAGGACCTCATGCCTGAAGTCAGCCTACCTCAAGGGGTAAGTCGGCTTGCCGTCCAAGGGCCTCTAGAGCACAGTTTCTAGGGTAACGCTGCAGGCACTCGGAAGATGCACGTGAGCCTACGACACCTAAGGCGTTCTTTCATTTAAGCAGTTCGCTACACGCGGGGCACCCTGCCTAGAGAAGGTGATTCTCGGGGGACCCAGTGAGCAGCTAGGTCTCTTTGGACTTGTTAGAAACCACAGACGCTGCTTCTGCACGTAAACCTGGAAAAGGCGGCCCTCTGAGGCAAGCCTGGTCTTCCCGGCTTGACAGCTCCATTCATGCGGCCTTGAAGCTTCCTGAACAACGCTTTGGTTGCTGGACTGGTACTCACTGCAGGCATGGCTCTGGAAGCAACAGAGTTTTCTCGAAAGGAAGGGGGGGCTTTCAGGCCCTGGGCGGGAGCATACCCTGCCCTGCTCTAGAGCGAAGGGGAATGCCAACGTGGGCCGTAGCCTCTACCTAAGGCCCTGATTTGCCATCCAGAAGGGTAGCTTTGCGGCCTCTTCCTTGAGGCCTTTGTCGCACTCCTGCCCTCGTGTAACGGTACTAATCCTGTCAGGACTCCTGGCCCCCTCGCGTCAGCACCCGTGTCCCTACGAGAACTCTGAGTACCCTCAGGCTCCCCTGGGCCTGCTGGGCCACACTCAGACGCGTAGGCCCTTCTGGGTGCCCCTGGCTAGGCCGAGTGAAGCGTAACAACACACCGCACTCTCTCCTGGGGGGAGCTAGATTGCTTCAGCTCACCAACGGATTCAGGAACACGGTTCTAGCAAGTCCAGCATGCCACGGAAGTCGGCCACGTTGCCCTGGTCTGAGCTGTACTGAGAAGAACTCTGCGCTTGCTAGTCCCTCTAGGCACTCATACCTGAAGTCACCGTAGCTCAGGTGCAAAGGCGGCCTGCGTTACAAATTCCGCCAAAGCACAGATCTCTGTGGAACACTTCAGGGTTTCGGTAGAGGCACAGGACCCTGCGAGACCTAGGGCACTCTGTGGTCCCGGCAGTTCGCTACACGCAGAACGTCCTGTGTAGGAAAGTTGAATCAGGGAAGAGCCAAGTGTGTCGCTAGGTCTCTTTTGACTTGACAGAAACCACAGACACTTGCGCTGCGTGTCTTCCTGGAGCTGCGGCCTGATGGGACTGGCCTTGTTTTGGCACCTTGAAAGGTCCTGTTACGCGCCTTGCAGCTCCCTGGAGAACACTGCTGTTGTCGGGCCTCCTCGCACGGCAGGCATGGCTGCGAGAGGGAAGAGACGGTTTCACGAGGAACCGGGGCATTCCAGTTTCTCGGTCAGAGCTCATCCTGTCCTGTTCCGTAGCTAAGGGGAAGCTCCAAGTGAGGCCTAGCTTCGAAGGAGGGCCCTGATACGCCGTGCAGCCGGGTAGGAGTGCAGCAGCTCCCAGGAGGCCTTAGCTCTCTCTTCTGCTTCGGTGGAACGGTAGTAAGCTTTTCGGGTCCCCTAGACTCCTCGCGGCAGCACCCGTTTCCGTACAAGGACACTGAGGACCCCCGGGCTCTCCTGAGCTGAAGAGCCACATTCACACCCCTAGACACTTCGGAGTACCCGTGTGCGTGCCGAGTGAAGGGCAGCAGCTTTCACGCTGCCTCGGGGGAGCTAGATTGCCTCAGCTCACCAACAGCCTCAGGAACCTACTTGTAGCTCTAGTTGCAGAAGGCCATGGAAGTGTGCCTCATTACCGTAGTCAGAGCTGTCCTGAGAGAAGCACTTTGCTTACAATTCCCTCCAGGACCTCATACCTGAAGTCAACCTAACTCAAGGAGAATGTCGGCTTGGGGAGGGCGGGGCGGGGGTGTGTGTGTGTGTGTGTGTGGGGGGGGGATTCCAAGTGCAACCGGAGCACAGTTTCTGGTGTAAAGCCGCAGGCTTTGGGACGATTCGCAGGACCCAAGAAACCTAGCGCACTCTTTCGTTCAGGCCGTTCACCTCAGGAAGAAGACCCTGCATAGAAAAGTTGATTGCGGAAGGACTCCGTGAGAAGCTAGGTCCCTTTGACTTGGTAGAAACCACGGAAGAGTCTGCCCCGTGTCAACCTGGAAATGGCCGTTTGAGACAAGCCTTGCTTTCCCGCCTTGAAAGCTGCATTTATGCGGCCTCGAAGCTACCTGGAAAGCACTGATGTGGCCCGGATTCTCATCCGCGCAGGCGTGGCTCTGAGAAGAGAAAGAGTTTCCACGAAAGAAACAGGGTGCCTTCCCGTTCCTGGTTGGGAGCTCATCCTCCCTGCCCTATAGTTACCTTAAAACTCCACTGAGCAGAAGCCTCAAAGGAAGGCCCTGAATTGCATGCAGAATGGTAGGCGCGCGGCAGTTTCCATGAGGCAGTCGTCGTTGCCCTTCCTTAGTGTAACGCTGCTAAGCTTCTCAGGATTCCTAGGCGCCTCGCGTCGGCCCGTGTCCCTGTACAAGGACGCCGTGTAGTGCACGGACCCCTGGGCCTCCCGAGCAACGTCCAGCCCAGGAAGCCCTTCGGAGTACCCCTGTGCGTACGCCTATTGATCGGCAGCATTTGCACACTCCCTTGGGAGAGCTAGATTTCCTCAGCTCTCCAGCAGTTTGCGGAACACGGTTCTAGCCAGTGCAGCGTGCCGTGGACTTCTGCCTCGCCGCCCTTGTCTGAGCTGCACTGAGAAAAATCCCTCTGCTTTTCAGTATCCCTAGCACCTCATCTCTGAAGTCACCCCACCGCAAGGAGGCATTCAACTAGTGCTCCCACTGCAACTAGAGCACCGTTCTCCGTGTAACACTGCCGGACTTTGGAAGCTGCCCTTCTAGGAACTCATACCCCAAGTCACCGTATCTCAGGGGGAAAGGCGGCTTGCCTTCCAACTTCCACGAAAGCACAGGTCTCTGTGTAACACTTCAGGCTTTTAGTAGAGGCAAGGGACCCTAGGAGACCAAAGGCATTCCTTGGTCTAGGCAGTTTGGTACACCCAGAGCACCCTGTGAAGAACGCTTGAAGCAAGTATGTACTAGGTCGCTTTTGCCTTGGATAGAAAGCACAGCTACTTATGCTCCGTGTCATCCTGGGGCTGGTGCCCGATGGGAGCAGCCTTGTTTCCGCACCTTGAAGAATCCTCTATCGCGCCTTGAAGCTCCCTGAGAAACACTGCTGTTGCCGGGCCTCTTCTCACGGCAGGCATGGCTGTGAGAGGGAAGAGACGGTTTCACACGGAACCGGGGTACTCCACTTTCTCGGTCAGAGCTCATCCTGTCCTGTTGTATAGCTAAGGGGAAACTCCAAGTGAGGCCCAGCTTCGAAGGAGCACCCTGATATGCCACGCAGCAGGGTAGGAGTGCAGCAGCTTCCACGAGGCCTCAGTTCTCTCTTCTGCTTCAGTGGAAGGGTTGGAAGCTCTTCGGGACTCCTAGACCCCTCCCGGCAGCACCCGTTTCCGTACAAGGACACTGAGTACCCCGAGGCTCTCCCGAGTCGAAGAGCAACATTCAGACCCGGAGGCACTTTGGAATACTCGTGTGTGTGCCGAGTGAAGGGCGGCAGCTTGCACACCACTGCCTCGGGGGAGCTAGATTTCCTCAGCACACCAACAGCCTCGGGAACACTGTGGTAGCCTGGGCAGCAGGCCACGGAAGGCTGCATCATCACTGTAGTCGGAGCTGCGCTGAGCAAAACGTCTTGCTTACAGTTCCTTCTAGGACCTCATGCCTGAAGTCAGCCTACCTCAAGGGGTAAGTCGGCTTGCCGTCCAAGGGCCTCTAGAGCACAGTTTCTAGGGTAACGCTGCAGGCACTCGGAAGATGCACGTGAGCCTACGACACCTAAGGCGTTCTTTCATTTAAGCAGTTCGCTACACGCGGGGCACCCTGCCTAGAGAAGGTGATTCTCGGGGGACCCACTGAGCAGCTAGGTCTCTTTGGACTTGTTAGAAACCACAGACGCTGCTTCTGCACGTAAACCTGGAAAAGGCGGCCCTCTGAGGCAAGCCTGGTCTTCCCGGCTTGACAGCTCCATTCATGCGGCCTTGAAGCTTCCTGAACAACGCTTTGGTTGCTGGACTGGTACTCACTGCAGGCATGGCTCTGGAAGCAACAGAGTTTTCTCGAAAGGAAGGGGGGGCTTTCAGGCCCTGGGCGGGAGCATACCCTGCCCTGCTCTAGAGCGAAGGGGAATGCCAACGTGGGCCGTAGCCTCTACCTAAGGCCCTGATTTGCCATCCAGAAGGGTAGCTTTGCGGCCTCTTCCTTGAGGCCTTTGTCGCACTCCTGCCCTCGTGTAACGGTACTAATCCTGTCAGGACTCCTGGCCCCCTCGCGTCAGCACCCGTGTCCCTACGAGAACTCTGAGTACCCTCAGGCTCCCCTGGGCCTGCTGGGCCACACTCAGACGCGTAGGCCCTTCTGGGTGCCCCTGGCTAGGCCGAGTGAAGCGTAACAACACACTGCACTCTCTCCTGGGGGGAGCTAGATTGCTTCAGCTCACCAACGGATTCAGGAACACGGTTCTAGCAAGTCCAGCATGCCACGGAAGTCGGCCACGTTGCCCTGGTCTGAGCTGTACTGAGAAGAACTCTGCGCTTGCTAGTCCCTCTAGGCACTCATACCTGAAGTCACCGTAGCTCAGGTGCAAAGGCGGCCTGCGTTACAAATTCCGCCAAAGCACAGATCTCTGTGGAACACTTCAGGGTTTCGGTAGAGGCACAGGACCCTGCGAGACCTAGGGCACTCTGTGGTCCCGGCAGTTCGCTACACGCAGAACGTCCTGTGTAGGAAAGTTGAATCAGGGAAGAGCCAAGTGTGTCGCTAGGTCTCTTTTGACTTGACAGAAACCACAGACACTTGCGCTGCGTGTCTTCCTGGAGCTGCGGCCTGATGGGACTGGCCTTGTTTTGGCACCTTGAAAGGTCCTGTTACGCGCCTTGCAGCTCCCTGGAGAACACTGCTGTTGTCGGGCCTCCTCGCACGGCAGGCATGGCTGCGAGAGGGAAGAGACGGTTTCACGAGGAACCGGGGCATTCCAGTTTCTCGGTCAGAGCTCATCCTGTCCTGTTCCGTAGCTAAGGGGAAGCTCCAAGTGAGGCCTAGCTTCGAAGGAGGGCCCTGATACGCCGTGCAGCCGGGTAGGAGTGCAGCAGCTCCCAGGAGGCCTTAGCTCTCTCTTCTGCTTCGGTGGAACGGTAGTAAGCTTTTCGGGTCCCCTAGACTCCTCGCGGCAGCACCCGTTTCCGTACAAGGACACTGAGGACCCCCGGGCTCTCCTGAGCTGAAGAGCCACATTCACACCCCTAGACACTTCGGAGTACCCGTGTGCGTGCCGAGTGAAGGGCAGCAGCTTTCACGCTGCCTCGGGGGAGCTAGATTGCCTCAGCTCACCAACAGCCTCAGGAACCTACTTGTAGCTCTAGTTGCAGAAGGCCATGGAAGTGTGCCTCATTACCGTAGTCAGAGCTGTCCTGAGAGAAGCACTTTGCTTACAATTCCCTCCAGGACCTCATACCTGAAGTCAACCTAACTCAAGGAGAATGTCGGCTTGGGGAGGGCGGGGCGGGGGTGTGTGTGTGTGTGTGTGGGGGGGGGGGGATTCCAAGTGCAACCGGAGCACAGTTTCTGGTGTAAAGCCGCAGGCTTTGGGACGATTCGCAGGACCCAAGAAACCTAGCGCACTCTTTCGTTCAGGCCGTTCACCTCAGGAAGAAGACCCTGCATAGAAAAGTTGATTGCGGAAGGACTCCGTGAGAAGCTAGGTCCCTTTGACTTGGTAGAAACCACGGAAGAGTCTGCCCCGTGTCAACCTGGAAATGGCCGTTTGAGACAAGCCTTGCTTTCCCGCCTTGAAAGCTGCATTTATGCGGCCTCGAAGCTACCTGGAAAGCACTGATGTGGCCCGGATTCTCATCCGCGCAGGCGTGGCTCTGAGAAGAGAAAGAGTTTCCACGAAAGAAACAGGGTGCCTTCCCGTTCCTGGTTGGGAGCTCATCCTCCCTGCCCTATAGTTACCTTAAAACTCCACTGAGCAGAAGCCTCAAAGGAAGGCCCTGAATTGCATGCAGAATGGTAGGCGCGCAGCAGTTTCCATGAGGCAGTCGTCGTTGCCCTTCCTTAGTGTAACGCTGCTAAGCTTCTCAGGATTCCTAGGCGCCTCGCGTCGGCCCGTGTCTCTGTACAAGGACGCCGTGTAGTGCACGGACCCCGAGCACTACCCCTGGGCCTCCCGAGCAACGTCCAGCCCAGGAAGCCCTTCGGAGTACCCCTGTGCGTACGCCTATTGATCGGCAGCATTTGCACACTCCCTTGGGAGAGCTAGATTTCCTCAGCTCTCCAGCAGTTTGCGGAACACGGTTCTAGCCAGTGCAGCGTGCCGTGGACTTCTGCCTCGCCGCCCTTGTCTGAGCTGCACTGAGAAAAATCCCTCTGCTTTTCAGTATCCCTAGCACCTCATCTCTGAAGTCACCCCACCGCAAGGAGGCATTCAACTAGTGCTCCCACTGCAACTAGAGCACCGTTCTCCGTGTAACACTGCCGGACTTTGGAAGCTGCCCTTCTAGGAACTCATACCCCAAGTCACCGTATCTCAGGGGGAAAGGCGGCTTGCCTTCCAACTTCCACGAAAGCACAGGTCTCTGTGTAACACTTCAGGCTTTTAGTAGAGGCAAGGGACCCTAGGAGACCAAAGGCATTCCTTGGTCTAGGCAGTTTGGTACACCCAGAGCACCCTGTGAAGAACGCTTGAAGCAAGTATGTACTAGGTCGCTTTTGCCTTGGATAGAAAGCACAGCTACTTATGCTCCGTGTCATCCTGGGGCTGGTGCCCGATGGGAGCAGCCTTGTTTCCGCACCTTGAAGAATCCTCTATCGCGCCTTGAAGCTCCCTGAGAAACACTGCTGTTGCCGGGCCTCTTCTCACGGCAGGCATGGCTGTGAGAGGGAAGAGACGGTTTCACACGGAACCGGGGTACTCCACTTTCTCGGTCAGAGCTCATCCTGTCCTGTTGTATAGCTAAGGGGAAACTCCAAGTGAGGCCCAGCTTCGAAGGAGCACCCTGATATGCCACGCAGCAGGGTAGGAGTGCAGCAGCTTCCACGAGGCCTCAGTTCTCTCTTCTGCTTCAGTGGAAGGGTTGGAAGCTCTTCGGGACTCCTAGACCCCTCCCGGCAGCACCCGTTTCCGTACAAGGACACTGAGTACCCCGAGGCTCTCCCGAGTCGAAGAGCAACATTCAGACCCGGAGGCACTTTGGAATACTCGTGTGTGTGCCGAGTGAAGGGCGGCAGCTTGCACACCACTGCCTCGGGGGAGCTAGATTTCCTCAGCACACCAACAGCCTCGGGAACACTGTGGTAGCCTGGGCAGCAGGCCACGGAAGGCTGCATCATCACTGTAGTCGGAGCTGCGCTGAGCAAAACGTCTTGCTTACAGTTCCTTCTAGGACCTCATGCCTGAAGTCAGCCTACCTCAAGGGGTAAGTCGGCTTGCCGTCCAAGGGCCTCTAGAGCACAGTTTCTAGGGTAACGCTGCAGGCACTCGGAAGATGCACGTGAGCCTACGACACCTAAGGCGTTCTTTCATTTAAGCAGTTCGCTACACGCGGGGCACCCTGCCTAGAGAAGGTGATTCTCGGGGGACCCAGTGAGCAGCTAGGTCTCTTTGGACTTGTTAGAAACCACAGACGCTGCTTCTGCACGTAAACCTGGAAAAGGCGGCCCTCTGAGGCAAGCCTGGTCTTCCCGGCTTGACAGCTCCATTCATGCGGCCTTGAAGCTTCCTGAACAACGCTTTGGTTGCTGGACTGGTACTCACTGCAGGCATGGCTCTGGAAGCAACAGAGTTTTCTCGAAAGGAAGGGGGGGCTTTCAGGCCCTGGGCGGGAGCATACCCTGCCCTGCTCTAGAGCGAAGGGGAATGCCAACGTGGGCCGTAGCCTCTACCTAAGGCCCTGATTTGCCATCCAGAAGGGTAGCTTTGCGGCCTCTTCCTTGAGGCCTTTGTCGCACTCCTGCCCTCGTGTAACGGTACTAATCCTGTCAGGACTCCTGGCCCCCTCGCGTCAGCACCCGTGTCCCTACGAGAACTCTGAGTACCCTCAGGCTCCCCTGGGCCTGCTGGGCCACACTCAGACGCGTAGGCCCTTCTGGGTGCCCCTGGCTAGGCCGAGTGAAGCGTAACAACACACCGCACTCTCTCCTGGGGGGAGCTAGATTGCTTCAGCTCACCAACGGATTCAGGAACACGGTTCTAGCAAGTCCAGCATGCCACGGAAGTCGGCCACGTTGCCCTGGTCTGAGCTGTACTGAGAAGAACTCTGCGCTTGCTAGTCCCTCTAGGCACTCATACCTGAAGTCACCGTAGCTCAGGTGCAAAGGCGGCCTGCGTTACAAATTCCGCCAAAGCACAGATCTCTGTGGAACACTTCAGGGTTTCGGTAGAGGCACAGGACCCTGCGAGACCTAGGGCACTCTGTGGTCCCGGCAGTTCGCTACACGCAGAACGTCCTGTGTAGGAAAGTTGAATCAGGGAAGAGCCAAGTGTGTCGCTAGGTCTCTTTTGACTTGACAGAAACCACAGACACTTGCGCTGCGTGTCTTCCTGGAGCTGCGGCCTGATGGGACTGGCCTTGTTTTGGCACCTTGAAAGGTCCTGTTACGCGCCTTGCAGCTCCCTGGAGAACACTGCTGTTGTCGGGCCTCCTCGCACGGCAGGCATGGCTGCGAGAGGGAAGAGACGGTTTCACGAGGAACCGGGGCATTCCAGTTTCTCGGTCAGAGCTCATCCTGTCCTGTTCCGTAGCTAAGGGGAAGCTCCAAGTGAGGCCTAGCTTCGAAGGAGGGCCCTGATACGCCGTGCAGCCGGGTAGGAGTGCAGCAGCTCCCAGGAGGCCTTAGCTCTCTCTTCTGCTTCGGTGGAACGGTAGTAAGCTTTTCGGGTCCCCTAGACTCCTCGCGGCAGCACCCGTTTCCGTACAAGGACACTGAGGACCCCCGGGCTCTCCTGAGCTGAAGAGCCACATTCACACCCCTAGACACTTCGGAGTACCCGTGTGCGTGCCGAGTGAAGGGCAGCAGCTTTCACGCTGCCTCGGGGGAGCTAGATTGCCTCAGCTCACCAACAGCCTCAGGAACCTACTTGTAGCTCTAGTTGCAGAAGGCCATGGAAGTGTGCCTCATTACCGTAGTCAGAGCTGTCCTGAGAGAAGCACTTTGCTTACAATTCCCTCCAGGACCTCATACCTGAAGTCAACCTAACTCAAGGAGAATGTCGGCTTGGGGAGGGCGGGGCGGGGGTGTGTGTGTGTGTGTGTGGGGGGGGGGGATTCCAAGTGCAACCGGAGCACAGTTTCTGGTGTAAAGCCGCAGGCTTTGGGACGATTCGCAGGACCCAAGAAACCTAGCGCACTCTTTCGTTCAGGCCGTTCACCTCAGGAAGAAGACCCTGCATAGAAAAGTTGATTGCGGAAGGACTCCGTGAGAAGCTAGGTCCCTTTGACTTGGTAGAAACCACGGAAGAGTCTGCCCCGTGTCAACCTGGAAATGGCCGTTTGAGACAAGCCTTGCTTTCCCGCCTTGAAAGCTGCATTTATGCGGCCTCGAAGCTACCTGGAAAGCACTGATGTGGCCCGGATTCTCATCCGCGCAGGCGTGGCTCTGAGAAGAGAAAGAGTTTCCACGAAAGAAACAGGGTGCCTTCCCGTTCCTGGTTGGGAGCTCATCCTCCCTGCCCTATAGTTACCTTAAAACTCCACTGAGCAGAAGCCTCAAAGGAAGGCCCTGAATTGCATGCAGAATGGTAGGCGCGCAGCAGTTTCCATGAGGCAGTCGTCGTTGCCCTTCCTTAGTGTAACGCTGCTAAGCTTCTCAGGATTCCTAGGCGCCTCGCGTCGGCCCGTGTCCCTGTACAAGGACGCCGTGTAGTGCACGGACCCCTGGGCCTCCCGAGCAACGTCCAGCCCAGGAAGCCCTTCGGAGTACCCCTGTGCGTACGCCTATTGATCGGCAGCATTTGCACACTCCCTTGGGAGAGCTAGATTTCCTCAGCTCTCCAGCAGTTTGCGGAACACGGTTCTAGCCAGTGCAGCGTGCCGTGGACTTCTGCCTCGCCGCCCTTGTCTGAGCTGCACTGAGAAAAATCCCTCTGCTTTTCAGTATCCCTAGCACCTCATCTCTGAAGTCACCCCACCGCAAGGAGGCATTCAACTAGTGCTCCCACTGCAACTAGAGCACCGTTCTCCGTGTAACACTGCCGGACTTTGGAAGCTGCCCTTCTAGGAACTCATACCCCAAGTCACCGTATCTCAGGGGGAAAGGCGGCTTGCCTTCCAACTTCCACGAAAGCACAGGTCTCTGTGTAACACTTCAGGCTTTTAGTAGAGGCAAGGGACCCTAGGAGACCAAAGGCATTCCTTGGTCTAGGCAGTTTGGTACACCCAGAGCACCCTGTGAAGAACGCTTGAAGCAAGTATGTACTAGGTCGCTTTTGCCTTGGATAGAAAGCACAGCTACTTATGCTCCGTGTCATCCTGGGGCTGGTGCCCGATGGGACCAGCCTTGTTTCCGCACCTTGAAGAATCCTCTATCGCGCCTTGAAGCTCCCTGAGAAACACTGCTGTTGCCGGGCCTCTTCTCACGGCAGGCATGGCTGTGAGAGGGAAGAGACGGTTTCACACGGAACCGGGGTACTCCACTTTCTCGGTCAGAGCTCATCCTGTCCTGTTGTATAGCTAAGGGGAAACTCCAAGTGAGGCCCAGCTTCGAAGGAGCACCCTGATATGCCACGCAGCAGGGTAGGAGTGCAGCAGCTTCCACGAGGCCTCAGTTCTCTCTTCTGCTTCAGTGGAAGGGTTGGAAGCTCTTCGGGACTCCTAGACCCCTCCCGGCAGCACCCGTTTCCGTACAAGGACACTGAGTACCCCGAGGCTCTCCCGAGTCGAAGAGCAACATTCAGACCCGGAGGCACTTTGGAATACTCGTGTGTGTGCCGAGTGAAGGGCGGCAGCTTGCACACCACTGCCTCGGGGGAGCTAGATTTCCTCAGCACACCAACAGCCTCGGGAACACTGTGGTAGCCTGGGCAGCAGGCCACGGAAGGCTGCATCATCACTGTAGTCGGAGCTGCGCTGAGCAAAACGTCTTGCTTACAGTTCCTTCTAGGACCTCATGCCTGAAGTCAGCCTACCTCAAGGGGTAAGTCGGCTTGCCGTCCAAGGGCCTCTAGAGCACAGTTTCTAGGGTAACGCTGCAGGCACTCGGAAGATGCACGTGAGCCTACGACACCTAAGGCGTTCTTTCATTTAAGCAGTTCGCTACACGCGGGGCACCCTGCCTAGAGAAGGTGATTCTCGGGGGACCCAGTGAGCAGCTAGGTCTCTTTGGACTTGTTAGAAACCACAGACGCTGCTTCTGCACGTAAACCTGGAAAAGGCGGCCCTCTGAGGCAAGCCTGGTCTTCCCGGCTTGACAGCTCCATTCATGCGGCCTTGAAGCTTCCTGAACAACGCTTTGGTTGCTGGACTGGTACTCACTGCAGGCATGGCTCTGGAAGCAACAGAGTTTTCTCGAAAGGAAGGGGGGGCTTTCAGGCCCTGGGCGGGAGCATACCCTGCCCTGCTCTAGAGCGAAGGGGAATGCCAACGTGGGCCGTAGCCTCTACCTAAGGCCCTGATTTGCCATCCAGAAGGGTAGCTTTGCGGCCTCTTCCTTGAGGCCTTTGTCGCACTCCTGCCCTCGTGTAACGGTACTAATCCTGTCAGGACTCCTGGCCCCCTCGCGTCAGCACCCGTGTCCCTACGAGAACTCTGAGTACCCTCAGGCTCCCCTGGGCCTGCTGGGCCACACTCAGACGCGTAGGCCCTTCTGGGTGCCCCTGGCTAGGCCGAGTGAAGCGTAACAACACACTGCACTCTCTCCTGGGGGGAGCTAGATTGCTTCAGCTCACCAACGGATTCAGGAACACGGTTCTAGCAAGTCCAGCATGCCACGGAAGTCGGCCACGTTGCCCTGGTCTGAGCTGTACTGAGAAGAACTCTGCGCTTGCTAGTCCCTCTAGGCACTCATACCTGAAGTCACCGTAGCTCAGGTGCAAAGGCGGCCTGCGTTACAAATTCCGCCAAAGCACAGATCTCTGTGGAACACTTCAGGGTTTCGGTAGAGGCACAGGACCCTGCGAGACCTAGGGCACTCTGTGGTCCCGGCAGTTCGCTACACGCAGAACGTCCTGTGTAGGAAAGTTGAATCAGGGAAGAGCCAAGTGTGTCGCTAGGTCTCTTTTGACTTGACAGAAACCACAGACACTTGCGCTGCGTGTCTTCCTGGAGCTGCGGCCTGATGGGACTGGCCTTGTTTTGGCACCTTGAAAGGTCCTGTTACGCGCCTTGCAGCTCCCTGGAGAACACTGCTGTTGTCGGGCCTCCTCGCACGGCAGGCATGGCTGCGAGAGGGAAGAGACGGTTTCACGAGGAACCGGGGCATTCCAGTTTCTCGGTCAGAGCTCATCCTGTCCTGTTCCGTAGCTAAGGGGAAGCTCCAAGTGAGGCCTAGCTTCGAAGGAGGGCCCTGATACGCCGTGCAGCCGGGTAGGAGTGCAGCAGCTCCCAGGAGGCCTTAGCTCTCTCTTCTGCTTCGGTGGAACGGTAGTAAGCTTTTCGGGTCCCCTAGACTCCTCGCGGCAGCACCCGTTTCCGTACAAGGACACTGAGGACCCCCGGGCTCTCCTGAGCTGAAGAGCCACATTCACACCCCTAGACACTTCGGAGTACCCGTGTGCGTGCCGAGTGAAGGGCAGCAGCTTTCACGCTGCCTCGGGGGAGCTAGATTGCCTCAGCTCACCAACAGCCTCAGGAACCTACTTGTAGCTCTAGTTGCAGAAGGCCATGGAAGTGTGCCTCATTACCGTAGTCAGAGCTGTCCTGAGAGAAGCACTTTGCTTACAATTCCCTCCAGGACCTCATACCTGAAGTCAACCTAACTCAAGGAGAATGTCGGCTTGGGGAGGGCGGGGCGGGGCGGGGGTGTGTGTGTGTGTGGGGGGGGGATTCCAAGTGCAACCGGAGCACAGTTTCTGGTGTAAAGCCGCAGGCTTTGGGACGATTCGCAGGACCCAAGAAACCTAGCGCACTCTTTCGTTCAGGCCGTTCACCTCAGGAAGAAGACCCTGCATAGAAAAGTTGATTGCGGAAGGACTCCGTGAGAAGCTAGGTCCCTTTGACTTGGTAGAAACCACTGAAGAGTCTTCCGCAAGTCAACCTGGAAATGGCCGTTTGAGACAAGCCTTGCTTTCCCGCCTTGAAAGCTGCATTTATGCGGCCTCGAAGCTACCTGGAAAGCACTGATGTGGCCCGGATTCTCATCCGCGCAGGCGTGGCTCTGAGAAGAGAAAGAGTTTCCACGAAAGAAACAGGGTGCCTTCCCGTTCCTGGTTGGGAGCTCATCCTCCCTGCCCTATAGTTACCTTAAAACTCCACTGAGCAGAAGCCTCAAAGGAAGGCCCTGAATTGCATGCAGAATGGTAGGCGCGCGGCAGTTTCCATGAGGCAGTCGTCGTTGCCCTTCCTTAGTGTAACGCTGCTAAGCTTCTCAGGATTCCTAGGCGCCTCGCGTCGGCCCGTGTCCCTGTACAAGGACGCCGTGTAGTGCACGGACCCCTGGGCCTCCCGAGCAACGTCCAGCCCAGGAAGCCCTTCGGAGTACCCCTGTGCGTACGCCTATTGATCGGCAGCATTTGCACACTCCCTTGGGAGAGCTAGATTTCCTCAGCTCTCCAGCAGTTTGCGGAACACGGTTCTAGCCAGTGCAGCGTGCCGTGGACTTCTGCCTCGCCGCCCTTGTCTGAGCTGCACTGAGAAAAATCCCTCTGCTTTTCAGTATCCCTAGCACCTCATCTCTGAAGTCACCCCACCGCAAGGAGGCATTCAACTAGTGCTCCCACTGCAACTAGAGCACCGTTCTCCGTGTAACACTGCCGGACTTTGGAAGCTGCCCTTCTAGGAACTCATACCCCAAGTCACCGTATCTCAGGGGGAAAGGCGGCTTGCCTTCCAACTTCCACGAAAGCACAGGTCTCTGTGTAACACTTCAGGCTTTTAGTAGAGGCAAGGGACCCTAGGAGACCAAAGGCATTCCTTGGTCTAGGCAGTTTGGTACACCCAGAGCACCCTGTGAAGAACGCTTGAAGCAAGTATGTACTAGGTCGCTTTTGCCTTGGATAGAAAGCACAGCTACTTATGCTCCGTGTCATCCTGGGGCTGGTGCCCGATGGGACCAGCCTTGTTTCCGCACCTTGAAGAATCCTCTATCGCGCCTTGAAGCTCCCTGAGAAACACTGCTGTTGCCGGGCCTCTTCTCACGGCAGGCATGGCTGTGAGAGGGAAGAGACGGTTTCACACGGAACCGGGGTACTCCACTTTCTCGGTCAGAGCTCATCCTGTCCTGTTGTATAGCTAAGGGGAAACTCCAAGTGAGGCCCAGCTTCGAAGGAGCACCCTGATATGCCACGCAGCAGGGTAGGAGTGCAGCAGCTTCCACGAGGCCTCAGTTCTCTCTTCTGCTTCAGTGGAAGGGTTGGAAGCTCTTCGGGACTCCTAGACCCCTCCCGGCAGCACCCGTTTCCGTACAAGGACACTGAGTACCCCGAGGCTCTCCCGAGTCGAAGAGCAACATTCAGACCCGGAGGCACTTTGGAATACTCGTGTGTGTGCCGAGTGAAGGGCGGCAGCTTGCACACCACTGCCTCGGGGGAGCTAGATTTCCTCAGCACACCAACAGCCTCGGGAACACTGTGGTAGCCTGGGCAGCAGGCCACGGAAGGCTGCATCATCACTGTAGTCGGAGCTGCGCTGAGCAAAACGTCTTGCTTACAGTTCCTTCTAGGACCTCATGCCTGAAGTCAGCCTACCTCAAGGGGTAAGTCGGCTTGCCGTCCAAGGGCCTCTAGAGCACAGTTTCTAGGGTAACGCTGCAGGCACTCGGAAGATGCACGTGAGCCTACGACACCTAAGGCGTTCTTTCATTTAAGCAGTTCGCTACACGCGGGGCACCCTGCCTAGAGAAGGTGATTCTCGGGGGACCCACTGAGCAGCTAGGTCTCTTTGGACTTGTTAGAAACCACAGACGCTGCTTCTGCACGTAAACCTGGAAAAGGCGGCCCTCTGAGGCAAGCCTGGTCTTCCCGGCTTGACAGCTCCATTCATGCGGCCTTGAAGCTTCCTGAACAACGCTTTGGTTGCTGGACTGGTACTCACTGCAGGCATGGCTCTGGAAGCAACAGAGTTTTCTCGAAAGGAAGGGGGGGCTTTCAGGCCCTGGGCGGGAGCATACCCTGCCCTGCTCTAGAGCGAAGGGGAATGCCAACGTGGGCCGTAGCCTCTACCTAAGGCCCTGATTTGCCATCCAGAAGGGTAGCTTTGCGGCCTCTTCCTTGAGGCCTTTGTCGCACTCCTGCCCTCGTGTAACGGTACTAATCCTGTCAGGACTCCTGGCCCCCTCGCGTCAGCACCCGTGTCCCTACGAGAACTCTGAGTACCCTCAGGCTCCCCTGGGCCTGCTGGGCCACACTCAGACGCGTAGGCCCTTCTGGGTGCCCCTGGCTAGGCCGAGTGAAGCGTAACAACACACTGCACTCTCTCCTGGGGGGAGCTAGATTGCTTCAGCTCACCAACGGATTCAGGAACACGGTTCTAGCAAGTCCAGCATGCCACGGAAGTCGGCCACGTTGCCCTGGTCTGAGCTGTACTGAGAAGAACTCTGCGCTTGCTAGTCCCTCTAGGCACTCATACCTGAAGTCACCGTAGCTCAGGTGCAAAGGCGGCCTGCGTTACAAATTCCGCCAAAGCACAGATCTCTGTGGAACACTTCAGGGTTTCGGTAGAGGCACAGGACCCTGCGAGACCTAGGGCACTCTGTGGTCCCGGCAGTTCGCTACACGCAGAACGTCCTGTGTAGGAAAGTTGAATCAGGGAAGAGCCAAGTGTGTCGCTAGGTCTCTTTTGACTTGACAGAAACCACAGACACTTGCGCTGCGTGTCTTCCTGGAGCTGCGGCCTGATGGGACTGGCCTTGTTTTGGCACCTTGAAAGGTCCTGTTACGCGCCTTGCAGCTCCCTGGAGAACACTGCTGTTGTCGGGCCTCCTCGCACGGCAGGCATGGCTGCGAGAGGGAAGAGACGGTTTCACGAGGAACCGGGGCATTCCAGTTTCTCGGTCAGAGCTCATCCTGTCCTGTTCCGTAGCTAAGGGGAAGCTCCAAGTGAGGCCTAGCTTCGAAGGAGGGCCCTGATACGCCGTGCAGCCGGGTAGGAGTGCAGCAGCTCCCAGGAGGCCTTAGCTCTCTCTTCTGCTTCGGTGGAACGGTAGTAAGCTTTTCGGGTCCCCTAGACTCCTCGCGGCAGCACCCGTTTCCGTACAAGGACACTGAGGACCCCCGGGCTCTCCTGAGCTGAAGAGCCACATTCACACCCCTAGACACTTCGGAGTACCCGTGTGCGTGCCGAGTGAAGGGCAGCAGCTTTCACGCTGCCTCGGGGGAGCTAGATTGCCTCAGCTCACCAACAGCCTCAGGAACCTACTTGTAGCTCTAGTTGCAGAAGGCCATGGAAGTGTGCCTCATTACCGTAGTCAGAGCTGTCCTGAGAGAAGCACTTTGCTTACAATTCCCTCCAGGACCTCATACCTGAAGTCAACCTAACTCAAGGAGAATGTCGGCTTGGGGAGGGCGGGGCGGGGCGGGGGTGTGTGTGTGTGGGGGGGGGGGGATTCCAAGTGCAACCGGAGCACAGTTTCTGGTGTAAAGCCGCAGGCTTTGGGACGATTCGCAGGACCCAAGAAACCTAGCGCACTCTTTCGTTCAGGCCGTTCACCTCAGGAAGAAGACCCTGCATAGAAAAGTTGATTGCGGAAGGACTCCGTGAGAAGCTAGGTCCCTTTGACTTGGTAGAAACCACTGAAGAGTCTTCCGCAAGTCAACCTGGAAATGGCCGTTTGAGACAAGCCTTGCTTTCCCGCCTTGAAAGCTGCATTTATGCGGCCTCGAAGCTACCTGGAAAGCACTGATGTGGCCCGGATTCTCATCCGCGCAGGCGTGGCTCTGAGAAGAGAAAGAGTTTCCACGAAAGAAACAGGGTGCCTTCCCGTTCCTGGTTGGGAGCTCATCCTCCCTGCCCTATAGTTACCTTAAAACTCCACTGAGCAGAAGCCTCAAAGGAAGGCCCTGAATTGCATGCAGAATGGTAGGCGCGCAGCAGTTTCCATGAGGCAGTCGTCGTTGCCCTTCCTTAGTGTAACGCTGCTAAGCTTCTCAGGATTCCTAGGCGCCTCGCGTCGGCCCGTGTCCCTGTACAAGGACGCCGTGTAGTGCACGGACCCCTGGGCCTCCCGAGCAACGTCCAGCCCAGGAAGCCCTTCGGAGTACCCCTGTGCGTACGCCTATTGATCGGCAGCATTTGCACACTCCCTTGGGAGAGCTAGATTTCCTCAGCTCTCCAGCAGTTTGCGGAACACGGTTCTAGCCAGTGCAGCGTGCCGTGGACTTCTGCCTCGCCGCCCTTGTCTGAGCTGCACTGAGAAAAATCCCTCTGCTTTTCAGTATCCCTAGCACCTCATCTCTGAAGTCACCCCACCGCAAGGAGGCATTCAACTAGTGCTCCCACTGCAACTAGAGCACCGTTCTCCGTGTAACACTGCCGGACTTTGGAAGCTGCCCTTCTAGGAACTCATACCCCAAGTCACCGTATCTCAGGGGGAAAGGCGGCTTGCCTTCCAACTTCCACGAAAGCACAGGTCTCTGTGTAACACTTCAGGCTTTTAGTAGAGGCAAGGGACCCTAGGAGACCAAAGGCATTCCTTGGTCTAGGCAGTTTGGTACACCCAGAGCACCCTGTGAAGAACGCTTGAAGCAAGTATGTACTAGGTCGCTTTTGCCTTGGATAGAAAGCACAGCTACTTATGCTCCGTGTCATCCTGGGGCTGGTGCCCGATGGGACCAGCCTTGTTTCCGCACCTTGAAGAATCCTCTATCGCGCCTTGAAGCTCCCTGAGAAACACTGCTGTTGCCGGGCCTCTTCTCACGGCAGGCATGGCTGTGAGAGGGAAGAGACGGTTTCACACGGAACCGGGGTACTCCACTTTCTCGGTCAGAGCTCATCCTGTCCTGTTGTATAGCTAAGGGGAAACTCCAAGTGAGGCCTAGCTTCGAAGGAGCACCCTGATATGCCACGCAGCAGGGTAGGAGTGCAGCAGCTTCCACGAGGCCTCAGTTCTCTCTTCTGCTTCAGTGGAAGGGTTGGAAGCTCTTCGGGACTCCTAGACCCCTCCCGGCAGCACCCGTTTCCGTACAAGGACACTGAGGACCCCCTGGCTCTCCTGAGCTGAAGAGCCACATTCACACCCCTAGACACTTCGGAGTACCCATGTGCGTGCCGAGTGAAGGGCAGCAGCTTTCACGCTGCCTCGGGGGAGCTAGATTGCCTCAGCTCACCAACAGCCTCAGGAACGTATTTGTAGCTCTAGTTGCAGAAGGCCATGGAAGTGTGCCTCATTACCGTAGTCAGAGCTGTCCTGAGAGAAGCACTTTGCTTACAATTCCCTCCAGGACCTCATAGCTGAAGTCAACCTAACTCAAAGAGAAGGTCGGCTTGGGGGATTCCAAGTGCAACCGGAGCACAGTTTCTGGTGTAAAGCCGCAGGCTTTGGGACGATTCGCAGGACCCAAGAAACCTAGCGCACTCTTTCGTTCAGGCCGTTCACCTCAGGAAGAAGACCCTGCATAGAAAAGTTGATTGTGGAAGGACTCCGTGAGAAGCTAGGTCTCTTTGACTTGGTAGAAACCACTGAAGAGTCTTCCGCAAGTCAACCTGGAAATGGCCGTTTGAGACAAGCCTTGCTTTCCCGCCTTGAAAGCTGCATTTATGCGGCCTCGAAGCTACCTGGAAAGCACTGATGTGGCCCGGATTCTCATCCGTGCCGGCGTGGCTCTGAGAAGAGAAAGAGATTTCATGAAAGAAACAGGGTGCCTTCCCGTTCCTGGTTGGGAGCTCATCCTCCCTGCCCTATAGTTACCTTAAAACTCCACTGATCAGAAGCCTCAAAGGAAGGCCCTGAATTGCATGCAGAATGGTAGGCGCGCAGCAGTTTCCATGAGGCAGTCGTCGTTGCCCTTCCTTAGTGTAACGCTGCTAAGTGATTCAAACCAATAAGATGCAAAAATCTTTCCCATAAGAGGATGGGGGAGAATGCCTCCTTTATAAGAAAGCTTACTCCCAAAAATTGATCTCCCAGAGATCAATTTTCAAAACACATACAGACACAAACAGAACACCCTAGGAAGATCATCAGGTAGAATATTTACATCTCAAAGACACAGAAAGAGAAATGTAAGTTCCCCCTTGAAGGCCTTCATTTAAAATCAGAATTTTGCAAAGATATTTTATCAAGCCAGCTTATTAAACTTGATTTAATTTAACTTAACTGTGTATGAAATAAAAGAGGCCCCTCATTTTTAGAGTGAGGTTTCCTTTAATTTCCAACTAAGTAAGTACTTGTAAGTGTAAGTTTTGTACATACATAAACCTGACTGGGGTGTTAGTCGGAGGCTGGCAATCTGTTCTTTCTTTTTGTTTTTCTCTGAAAACTTTTATACCCCATTCAGAGGTTGGTTTGTTGAATTACCATCACTAGTATAGCCAATTCAAGGAAAAACAACAAGCCAGTCTTCCCACTAATTACCCAGTTCAACACCACTCAGCCTTTAACTGAGCAAAGTCTTCCCAGTCTTTCAACTGAGGATAAACCACTCAGTGTCTAAACTAAGCAAAAATCTTCCCGTTGTCTCTTACACTGAGGATAATCCAGGTACCTCTTCTTGACACTAAGTTTCAAGGAAGATCTACTCCTCCAGAGAGGAGTTTAACATAACTGAATAAAACTTAAGATCATCACCTAGATCTAGGAGATCCTAGAACCCGGAAAGATTCACCCAAATTCGTGGAAGGAAGTGGATGGGCCTAAGAGGCCTCTGCTGGTACCAAGGCTCTGGATACTCATAGAGTTCAGGCAAAGGAGAGAAGTCTGCTCTGGTCCCTTCATGGTTGCCAAAATACCAGAACTGTCAACTGAAAAAAAAAGCACAACCTAAAAGTTGAGAGTTATGTTTTATTCAGGAGACATTCTTAGGACTTCAAGCCCTGAAGAGAGCCTCTCAGATAAATGCTGAGAAAACTGTTCTGAAGAGGAAGGCGGGGAGGCCAGAATATATAGGAGTTTTTGCAACAATACCACATAGAACAAAATGTTACTGTTAATAAAACAAAACTAGATATCTCAAGTTAAAGAATTTTTTGCTTTTCTATGTATGGGAAGATGCAAGAGTCTAGATTCACTGAAGTCATTCCCTTGATATGCACCTCAGCTATCTGGGGCCAGTATCCTGAGTTTTCTCATCCTGAGTTTCCTCAGGCTGCACTATCAGGGGTGGCTGCAGTCTGATGACTGCAAGATGGTGGGCATTCCTTTTTGCCATCCTGAACTCCCTCAGAGCCCACTGTTTTGGGTGGTTGCAATTGCTGCAACATCCTTTGTTTACTGATATGGCAGGCAATATTTCATTTATCATTTTTATTAGATGAGATTAAGAATATTAATGATTTCCTTTCAAAACTTCAGCATTGTCATTTCTTTTTTCCACTTTTTTCCACTTTTTCCTTGTAACAAGTGACCCACTTTTGTTGAAAAGATGTTTCCATACCCCATTTCTGGTCATAACTGCAGTGCTACGTGGGAAGAACAGTTCTGCTTAGAAGCCACTTACAGTTTGTAACTCAGACAGTTTTACTTCCTCAGAAACTTCACAGAATCAATAAGCAGCTTATCTAAGAATGACTTTTAGTGAT
The DNA here is from genome assembly GCF_949774975.1 of Lagenorhynchus albirostris. NCBI lineage: Eukaryota > Metazoa > Chordata > Mammalia > Artiodactyla > Delphinidae > Lagenorhynchus > Lagenorhynchus albirostris. Next base: position 91,115,666 of record NC_083101.1, on the reverse strand, counting down.
CTGCATATGAAATTGTGACCAGGATTGATTGCAGCATCAGGAAGAAGTTTCCCTGCCTCTGCAGAGTTAGGCAATGCAAAGGGTGTGGAGAGGCTAGTGTCTTGGGCCTCCAACTCAACAGGTTTCTCTGGGTCCCAGTTCTGTGAGCTTCACCAGTATCTAAGGTAACAAAGGCTGTAACAGAGGACAATATGATACAGTCTAAAATATATTTGGAGTTGGCTTTGTTTCCCTAGTAATCAGGCTCATTATCCAAGATTGTGGGCTTACCATCTAGCTAATATTTGTGGATGGTTAGACTGTATTTCCTAGCCACTCTCAGAAGAAGTCAGGGCAACCAAGACTTCTGTGGAAAAGGAGGGGGACTCTACTAAGACTCTGTCTTGTCTTAAGATTTTATGAATGAAAGGAAAATTTTTCTCCTTTTATCAGACCTTGTGGAGACACTTGGAAAGTCTGGACTCCTGAGGAGGAACATGCGGTTGAAGATCCTTTAAATTAAAGGGAGATCCTGGGTCTAGTATGCAGAATATATAAAGAACTCTTACAGGACAGAACAGTGGCTGCCAGGGTCAAGGGGTGTGGGAAATGGGGAGAGTTTGTCAAAATGCATAAACTTCCATTTATAAGATGAGTAAATTCTGGGGATGTAATATAAAGCATGATGATACAGTTAATAATACCACTTTATGTACATGAAGTTGCTAATAGAGTAAATTTTAAATGCTCTCACCAAAAAAAGGTAATTATGTGAGGTGATGGAGATGTTAACTAATCCAGTAAAATGGCAATTATTTTGCAGTACATACAGGCATCAAATCATCACCTTAAATTTACACAATATATATGTCAATTCTGGAAAAATCATATTTTAAGAATTAGAAAAAGAAAACTTTTACAACTCAACAACAAAAAGACAAGCAACTTAATCAAAATATGGGCCAAGGACTTGGATAGATATTTCTCCAAAGAAGATTACAGCCAATAAACACTAAAAGATGCTCAACATCATTAGTTGTTAAGGAAACTCAAGTCAAAACCTCAATGAGGTACCATCTCACACCCAAGATGATAACTATGACAAAACAAAGCAAAAATAGAAAATAAGTGTTGGCAAGGATGTGGAGAAATTGAAACCTTCCTACATTGCTGGTGGAAATGTAAAAATGGTCTCACCACTGGGGAAAACAGTATGAGAGTTTCTCAAAAAGTTACACATAGAATTATGATGCAACAATTGAACTCCTAGGTATAAAGTCAAAAGAATTGAAAAGTGTTCCAATAATTTGTACACAAATATTCATAGGAGCATTATTTATAACAATCAAAAGGTAGAAACAACCCAAATGCCCATCAAATGATGAACAGATAAATAAATGTAGGGTATACATACAATATTATTCAGTTAAAAAAAGAAGAAAATTCTGCAATATGCTACAGCACAGATGAATCTTGAGGATATTAAGCTAAGTGAAATAAACCAGTCACACAAAAAAAATACTGTATGATTCCACTTACATGAGGTTCCTAGAGTAGTCAAATTGATAGAGACAGAAAGTAGAATGGTGGTTGTCAGGGACTGGGGTGAGGAAGAAGTAAGGAGTTATTGTTTAGTGGATTCAGAGTTTCAGTTTCATCTTTCATTGGGAAGATGAAAAAGTTCTGGAGATGGATGGTGGTGATGGTTGTACAGAAATGCTAAAATACTTAATGGTGCAGAACTGTAAACATAGTTAAAATGATAAAATTTTATTTCATGTATCTTTTATCACAGTTTAAAAAAAAGAAATGAAGTATGCTACATACTACAATGTTGATGAACCTCGAAAATGTTATGACAAGTGAAAGAAGTCAATCATAAAAGGTCATATGTTGCATAATTCCATTTATATGCAATATCAAGTCGGTATAGCCACAGAAACAGAAAGCAGATTTGTGATTGCCAGAAGCTGGGGAGGAGGGATTGGGGAGTGACTGCTTGATGGATATGGGGGTCTCCTTTGGTGTGATAAACAATGTTTTTGAAATAGATAGAGATGATGGTTGCACAACCTTGTGAATGTTCTAAATGTCACTGAACTGTATGCTTTAAAATTGTTAATTTATGTTACGTGAATTTCACCTCAATTTTTTTTTAAATGCAGGTGAGGCACCTTCAGGGTTAGCAAAGCCCTGTAGACCAGTGTGCAGATCATGAAAAAGAGGGAAAAAAAGAGACTTTCAATGCAATGCAAGTGATGCAGGTGTACAGGCTAGGAGCTTGACCGGCCAGCCTCCCTTAATAGCACAGTTATTGACCATGTCATCCTTATCCGAAACCCTGGTTTTATTTTGTTATTTTCTTATCATAAGTACCGGTGTTACCTGCAAGCCTATACTAATGTTTTCTTAAATACTGCAACCAATATATTACCTTCAGAACCAAAATCCTTAGAAAACCACAGCAAGGAACTGTGTGTTGCAAACAGCATCAGACTGGAGAATAGGGAGCAAGAAGTGATATGCAGCAAATGGAGCAAGAGTTGAGAGAAAGAATGCAGAGCAAAAGAGAGCTTAGGCAACCTTCAGGAAAGACCTGTGGGACAAGCACAATTTCAGAGGCCTGATAAAGGGCTAGACTTCCAGCATTCACTCAAGGGGGCTAGACTCTTCTTATATAGAAATTAAAGACTAGAGAAGCTGAGGTAATCTGGTTTATACTGAAAAACATATACAGTGCCGAGGACCAGCCAGAGAAAGAGGATTTCACCGCCCAGGGTCAGAAGAGAAGGGGTAAGGAACTGAAATAGCACCGACAAGTGGGGTCAGAAGGACCAAGACAACTGATGGTTGCAAGGCAAATTTTATTATGCTACAGTTGCAGATTATATAGACTAGAAAAAGGAGAGTTGCCAGATGGTGGTTTACATTATCTACAGACTGTCTCGGCTCAAGGTTAACTTCCCTGGGAGAAAACCCATAAACCCAGAATCATTCAAAATAACCTGCACGTGCAGGGGGGAGACAGCTTTGCTTGTCTCATTTTACATTCTTTCTGATCTCTGGGCCCTGGTAATTTATCTCCCATGGAATGAAACAAGGAGAGGAACAAGTAGGCACAGTCCCTTCGAGCAGCGGTGGTATGCCTGGCATGTCCACAGCTTGCTCTCAAGGCTGACCGTTTCCCAGAATACAGAAGTTTTCCTGTGAAGTGGAATTCTGGAAAAGATCATGGCCCAAAACATAATGCATGCTCCCAGGCACAGCACCTGCCAATCCTGAAAGAGTGTCAATTCTCTATCTAGGCAAGGACTCTCCCATAACACCCAGGGAAGGGAATTCACATAAAGGTCAGACCAACTTCTCCAAATCTGCCTTAACCATCCTTGTCTATTGATGGTACTTGTGGGTACAAGGTGAAATCCTAAAAGCTGCAGGGAAAATGGTACAAAAAGTGTCACAACAGGAGTTTCCTGGGAAGGTTGGGGCTTGGTATAAACTGTCATTTGTTCTGGTTGGAGGCAAGTATGGGATGACAGCTTGTCCCAGCACCAGGCACATGAAACTCTCCAGTGCCTGAAACCAAGCAGGACCCTGTGGGTCCCTCATGGATACAAAAGCCTTTATGTTTCCCCCATTTCTTGTTTGTGGCAAAAGGTCTGTCAGCCTCCTAGACCTTCCCTGAGTTCCAAAGGGCAGATTCAAACAGTTACCAATTAGCGAAGTTTGGGCTTTTTGAGCATGAGCTGCCTGTTCTCTTTGCTTGGCCCTTGAAATAAAACTTTTTCTGCTCCAAATGTCGATGTTTCTGTTTGGTATCACTCCACGTGGGGCACACAATCTTGGGTTTGACAACATGTCCAGGACTTCTGATGATGACTCCAAAGCACAGTTGGGGAGGCACATGAAATGCAGACCCCATGTGGATAGGTCATTGGCTTTGTTCATGGCAGTGTTCCTAGTGCTGAGAACACTATCTGGCACATAGTAGCTGAAAAAAATAATTGTATGTACCTGAATGAGTGAGAGGTAGGGAAGAGGAATTGATCCCAGCTAGAAACTAAAAGACCTCATTTAAAAAAAAAAAAACCTCCTGTGTAGAAACACTAAAAAGAAAGCTCCTAAGTCAGAAAGAACCCAACTCCATCTCAGCACAAAATGGGGATCATCACTGCAGTCCCTTCACTTAAGTTGTTTTGGATTGCTTTGTATGTAATACCTCTGTTTCAAGATAGAAATCTCTCAAAATTCAGATTCAGTTTGTCATTTAAGTCCATAAAAATTCCTCTCACACAAAAAATATAGGAATCAGAAAAATATGGCTTAAGGAGTTTTACTTTGTGTGTCCCCTTCTAGCAGTTTCTAGTATACTCCACAAGGTGCAAAAACAGTTTACTTTAAATGTTGGATAAATTCCAGCTGTGGGATTGACTGGCCACACACTATGAAGGCGAAAGTGTGACAGAATGTTCTCAGTAGGTACCAAGTGCTATGAGCATAGTACAACCCCATAGGATTAGCCCTAATTTTCACATGAAGGGGATCTTCAAGGAGGTTGAGAAATTCCTTTAAATAGTATGAAGGAGCTAAGTCCTCTTTGATGTCAAAGGTGAAACTCATGCACCAGGCAGTGTGGTGTGTCAGCTTCTAGTATCCAAAGATATGGGATTCTGTGTCATACTCTGCTCCAAAACATCCTCTGCTCCCTTCTCAGCCAAAATATCTATATTTTTATTATTAAACATTGTACATAGAATATTGGTAAGTCCATAAGATTTCCATGACTACATTTTTGGAAGGTAACTTGACACTGTTAATTAATTATAACTGATAACATAACCTTATACTCAGCCATCCATTTCAGGCACTCTAAAAATGTATGTGCAGCCTTACTGATTATGTCCTTCCCCCTCCACAAAAAAAAAACCAAAAATAAAAATGAAAAACAAATTGAAAATAAGTTAATGCCTACCCACAGGAGAAAGATGAGTCAGTCATGATTTATGCAGACTATGAGATATGTGGAGGCTCCCAAGAATGGGTTGGGGCCATGTTGGCTGCCCAAGGCTTGCTGTTGAAAGTGTAATGACTTCACCAGGCTTTCAGATGACTTGGTGCTTGCTTCCTTGCTGAGACCATCCTGCTCTGACCTCCAGACTGTCCCTCATGTCCTGCTCACCTTTGACATATCACAGGATCCCAGTATCCTCATACAACCCATATCCACATGCTCTGTTCATGTACTCTGCTTTGTTCTGTCTCAGCCTTATATCCCATCCATCAAACTTTTCTTCCACAACACTTCAGAATTCAGCCACTCACAATCCCCATTACCACTTCTCATCTGGACTCTGGCAACAGCCTCCTAAGTGGTCTCAGTGTGTCCACTCTGGCCCCTACACTCTATTCACTATACTAGAATTGGAGAAATCATTGCAAAACAAAAATCATTGTGTCGCTCTTGAAACATTTGATGGCCTCCAGCACATTTGGACATTGACATTGCCTCATGGAGGCTACACCTCTTGGCTTCATCTTTCTCTCTATTGCTCTTAGTTATGATGCTCCAGTCACACTGGCCTTTGTCTCTCAACCACCATAAACTCATTTCATTTCTGGGCCTTTTACACAGGCTGTTTCTCCTGTTCTGACTGCTTGCCTCTCAGATCTCCCCATTGCTGCTTCCTCATCATCATTCAGATCTTAACTAAAATGTCTGCTTTTCAGAGAGGATACCTCAAACATCAGGCAAAACCACGCTCATAAATTCTCTACTTTATCTTTTCCATGGTAATTATCAATATCCTTAATGATCTTATTTGTTTGTTAAAATGTTTATTCCCTATCTTTTTGGCACAATATAGGCAGGACTCTGGCTTATGATTAGAACAATACCCAGCTCACAATAGGGAATCAATACACGGAGGAAGAAAAAAAGATAACACACCAAAGTGATCAAATTGGTCTCCCTGAGCACAGAGTGGGCAGGAGAGATAAGGGGGGAAAAGGACTGTAAAATAAAAAGAAAAATGTCCATTATAAGAATGCACACATAGTGAAAAATGTTTTTCACATGCATAAAACTGAGCATGTGTGAGTTTGCGTGTGTGCGTGTGTGTGTGTTATTAAAGAAAAAAATATTTATGACACTTGTTAAAGATAGTAGGGAAGACTTTATTCAAGGGGTCTACTACAATGAGGTTTTTTTTTATACATCTTTATTGGAGTATAATTGCTTTACAATGGTGTGTTAGTTTCTGCTTTATAACAACGTGAATCAGTTATACATATATATATGTTCTCATATCTCTTCCCTCTTGCATCTCCCTCCCTCCCACCCTCCCTATTACACCTCTCCAGGTGGTCACAAAGCACCAAGCTGATCTCCCTGCGCTATGCGGCTGATTCCCACTAGCTATCTACCTTATGTTTGGTAGTGTATATATGTCCATGACACTCTCTCACTTTGTCACAGCTTACCCTTCCCCCTCCCTATATCCTCAAGTCCATTCTCTAGTAGGTCTGTGTCTTTATTCCTGTCTTATCCCTAGGTTCTTCAAGACATTTTTTTCCTTATATTCCATATATATGTGTTAGCATATGGTATTTGTCTTTCTCTTTCTGACTTACTTCACTCTGTATGACAGACTAGGTCAATCTACCTCATTACAAATAGCTCAATTTCGTTTCTTTCTATGGCTGAGTAATATTCCATTGTATATATGTGCCACATCTTCTTTATTCATTCATCCAATGATGGACCCTTAGGTTGTTTCCATCTCTGGGCTATTGTAAATAGACCTGCAATGAACATTTTGGTACCTGATTCTTTATGAATTATGGTTTTCTCAGGGTATATGCTCAGTAGTGGGATTGCTGGGTCATATGGTAGTTCTATTTGTAGTTCTTTAAGGAACCTCCATACTGTTCTCCATAGTGGCTGTACCAATTCACATTCCCACCAGCAGTGCAAGAGTGTTCCCTTTACTCCACACCCTCTCCAGCATTTATTTTTTCTAGATTTTTTGATGATGGCCATTCTGACCGGTGTGAGATGATATCTCATTGTAGTTTTGATTTGCATTTCTCTAATGATTAATGATGTTGAGCATTCTTTCACGTGTTTGTTGGCAGTCTGTATATCTTCTGTGGAGAAATGTCTATTTAGGTCTTCTTCCATTTTTGGATTGGATTGTTTATTTTTTTGTTATTGAGCTGCATGAGCTGCTTATAAATTTTGGAGATTAATCCTTTGTCAGTTGCTTCATTTGCAAATATTTTTTCCCATTCTGAGGGTTGTCTTTAGGTCTTGTTTATGGTTTCCTTTGCTGTGCAAAAGCTTTGAAGTTTCATTAGGTCCCGTTTGTTTATTTTTGTTTGTTTTTTAACATCTTTATTGGGGTATAATTGCTTTACAATGGTGTGTTAGTTTCTGCTTTATAACAACGTGAATCAGTTATACATATGTTCCCATATCTCTTCCCTCTTGCATCTCCCTCCCTCCCACCCTCCCTATCCCACCTCTCCAGGTGGTCACAAAGCGCCGAGCTGATACCCCTGTGCTATGCGGCTGCTTCCCACTAGCTATCTACCTTACTTTTGGTAGTGTATATATGTCCATGCCTCTCTCTTGCCTTGTCACAGCTCACCCTTCCCCCTCCCCATATCCTCAAGTCCGTTCTCCAGTAGGTCTGTGTTTTTATTCCTGTCTTACCCCTAGGTTCTTCATTACATTTTATTTTCTTAAATTCCATATATATGTGTTAGCATACGGTATTTGTCTTTCTCTTTCTGACTTACTTCACTCTGTATGACAGACTCTAGGTCCATCCATCTCATTACAAAGAGCTCAATTTCGTTTCTTTTTATGGCTGAGTAATATTCCATTGTATATATGTGCCACATCTTCTTTATCCATTCATCTGATGATGGGCACGTAGGTTGTCTCCATCTCTGGGCTATCGTAAATAGAGCTGCGATGAACATTTTGGTACATGACTCTTTATGAATTATGGTTTTCTCAGGGTATATGCCCAGTAGTGGGATTGCTGGGTCATATGGTAGTTCTATTTGTAGTTTTTTAAGGAACCTCCATATTGTTCTCCATAGTGGCTGTACCAATTCACATTCCCACCAGTAGTGCAAGAGTGTTCCCTTTTCTCCACACCCTCTCCAGCATTTATTGTTTCTAGATTTTTTTTATGGTGGCCATTCTGACCGGTGTGAGATGATATCTCATTGTAGTTTTGATTTGCATTTCTCTAATGATTAATGATGTTGGGCATTCTTTCATGTGTTTGTTCACACTCTATATATCTTCTTTGGAGAAATGTCTATTTAGATCTTCTGCCCATTTTTGGATTGGGTTGTTTGATTTTTTGTTATTGAGCTGCCTGAGCTGCTTGTAAATTTTGAAAATTAATCTTTTGTCAGTTGCTTCATTTGCAAATATTTTCTCCATTCTGAGGTTGTTTTTGGTCTCATTTATGGCTTCCTTTGCTGTGCAAAGCTTTGAAGTTTCATTTGGTCCCATTTGGGGTTTTTTTGTTTGTTTTTATTTCCATTTCTCTACGAGGTGGGTCAAAAAGCGTCTTGCTGTGATTTATGTCATAGAGTGTTCTGCCTATGTTTTCCTCTAAGAGTTTGATAGTTTCTGGCCTTACATTTACGTCTTTAATCCATTTTGAGCTTATTTTTTTGTATGGTGTTGCGGAGTGATCTACTCCCATACTTTTACATGTAGCTGTCCAGTTTTCCCAGCACCACTTATTGAAGAGGCTGTCCTTTCTCCATTGTGCATTCCTAACTCCTTTATCAAAGATAAGGTGACCATATGTGCGTGGGTTTATCTCTGAGCTTTCTATCCTGTTCCATTGAGCTATCTTTCTGTTTTTGTGCCAGTACCATACTGTCTTGATTACTGCAGCTTTGTAGTATAGTCTGAAGTCAGGGAGCCTGCTTCCTCCAGCTGCGTTTTTCATTCTCAAGATCACTTTGGCTATTCAGGGTCTTTTGTGTTTCCATACAAATTGTGAAATTTTTTGTTCTAATTCTGTGAAAAATGCCAGTGGTAGTTTGATAGGGATTGCATTCAATCTGTAGATAGCTTTGGGTAGTAGAGCCATTTTCACAATGTTGATTCTTCCAATCCAAGAACATGGTATATCTCGCCATCTATTTGTATCATCTTTAATTTCTTTCATCAGTGTCTTATAATTTTCTGCATACAGGTCTTTGGTCTCTTTAGGTGGGTTTATTCCTAGATATTTTATTCTTTTTGTTGCAATGGTAAATGGGAGTGTTTTCTTGATTTCACTTTCAGATTTTTCATCATTAGTGTATAGGAATGCAAGAGATTTCTGTGCATTAATTTTGTATCCTGCAACTTTGCCAAATTCATTGATTAGCTCTAGTAGTTTTCTGGTAGCATCTTTAGGATACTCTATGTATAGTATCATGTCATCTGCAAACAGTGACAGGTTTACTTCTTCTTTTCTGATTTGGATTCCTTTAATTGCCTTTTCTTCTCTGATTGCTGTGGCTAAAACTTCCAAAATTATATTGAATAAGAGTGGTGAGAGTGGGCAACCTTGTCTTGTTCCTGAGCTTAGTGGAAATGCTTTCAGTTTTTCACCATTGAGGATGATGTTGGCTGTGTGTTTGTCATATATGGCCTTTATTATGTTGAGGAAAGTTCCCTCTATGCCTACTTTCTGCAGGGGTTTTATCATAAATGGGTGTTGAATTTTGTAAAAAGCTTTCTCTGCATCTACTGAGATGATCATATGGTTTTTCTCCTTCAATTTGTTAATATGGTGTATCACATTGATTGATTTGCATATATTGAAGAATCCTTGCATTCCTGGAATAAACCCCACTTGATCATGGTGTATGATCCTTTCAATATGCTGTTGGATTCTGTTTGCTAGTATTTTGTTGAGGATTTTTGCATCTATGTTCATCAGTGATATTGGCCTGTAGTTTTCTTTCTTTGTGGCATCCTTGTCTGGTTTTGGTATCAAGGTGATGGTGGCCTCGTAGAAGGAATTTGGGAGTGTTCCTCCCTCTTCTATATTTTGGAAGAGTTTGAGAAGGATAGGTGTTAGCTCTTCTCTAAATGTTTGATAGAATTCACCTGTGAAGCCATCTGATCCTGGACTTTTGTTTTGTTGGAAGATTTTTAATCACAGTTTCAATTTCAGTGCTTGTGATTGGTCTGTTCATATTTTCTATTTCTTCCTGATTCAGTCTTGGCAGGTTGTGCATTTCTAAGAACTTGTCCATTTCTTCCAGGTTGTCCATTTTGTTGGCATAGAGTTGCTTGTAGTAATCTCTCATGATCTTTTGTATTTCTGCAGTGTCAGTTTTTACTTCTCCTTTTTCATTTCTAATTCTATTGATTTGAGACTTCTTCCTTTTTTTCTTGATGAGTCTGGCTAATGGTTTATCTATTTTGTTTATCTTCTCAAAGAACCAGCTTTTAGTTTTATTGATCTTTGCTATTATTTCCTTCATTTCATTTTCATTTATTTCTGATCTGTTCTTTAAATTTCTTTCCTTCTGCTAACTTGGGGTTTTTTGTTCTTCTTTCTCTTATTGCTTTAGGTGCAAGGTTAGGTTGTTTATTCAAAATGTTTCCTGTTTCTTAAGGTAGGATTGTATTGCTATAAACTTCCCTCTAAGAACTGCTTTTGCTGTAACCCATAGGTTTTGGATCGTCGTGTTTTCATTGTCATTTGTTTCTAGGTATCTTTTATTTCCTCTTTGATTTCTTCAGTGATCACTTCGTTATTAAGTAGTGTATTGTTTAGCCTCCATGTGTTTGTATTTTTTTTACAGATATTTTCCTGTAATGGATATCTAGTCTCATAGTGTTTTGGTCGGAAAAGATACTTGATACAATTTCAATTTTCTTAAATTTACCAAGACTTGATTTGTGACCCAAGATATGATATATCCTGGAGAATGTTCCATGAGCATTTGAGAAAATTGTGTATTCTGTTGTTTTTGGATGGAATGTCCTATAAATATCAATTAAGTCCATCTTGTTTAATGCATCATTTAAAGCTTGTGTTTCCTTATTTATTTTCATTTTAGATGATTTGTCCGTTCATGAAAGTGGGGTGTTAATGTCCCCTACTAGGAATGTGTTACTGTCGATTTCCCCTTTTATGGGTGTTACTATTTGCCTTATGTATTGTGGTGCTCCTATGTTGGGTGCATAAATATTTACAATTGTTATATCTTCTTCTTGGATCGATCCCTTGATCATTATGTAGTGTTCTTCTTGGTGTTTTGTAATAGTCTTTATTTTAAAGTCTATTTTGTCTGACCTGAGAATTGCAACTCCAGCTTTCTTTTGGTTTCCATTTGCATGGAATATCTTTTTCCATCCCCTCACTTTCTGTGTGTATGTGTCTCTAGGTCTGAAGTGGGTCTCTTGTAGACAGCATATATATGGGTTTTGTTTTTGTATCCATTCAGCCAATCTGTGTCTTTTGGTGGGAGCATTTAGTCCATTTACATTTAAGGTAATTATCGATATGTATGTTCCTATTCCCCTTTTCTTAATTGTTTTGGGTTCGTTATTGTAGGTCTTTTCCTTCTCTTGTGTTTCTTGCCTAGAAAAGTTCCTTTAGCATTTGTTGTAAAGCTGGTTTGGTGGTGTTGAACTCTCTCTGCTTTTGCTTGTCTGTAAATGTTTTAATTTCTCCATCAAATTGGAAAGAGATCCTTGCTGGATAGAGTAATCTTGGTTGTAGGTTTTTCTCCTTCATCACTTTAAATATGTCCTACCAGTCCCTTCTGGCTTGCAGAGTGTCTGCTGAAAGATCAGCTGTTAACCTTATGGGGATTCCCTTGTGTGTTATTTGTTGTTTTTCCCTTGCTGCTTTTAATATTTTTTCTTTGTATTTAATTTTTGATACTTTGATTAATATGTGTCTTGGCATGTTTCTCCTTGGATTTATTCTGTATGGGACTCTCTGTGCTTCCTGGACTTGACTATTTCCTTTCCCATATTAGGGATGTTTTCAACTGTAATCTGCTCAAATATTTTCTCAGTCCCTTTCTTTTTCTCTTCTTCTTCTGGAATCCCTATAATTCAAATATTGGTGTGTTTAATGTTGTCCCAGAGGTCTCTGAGACTGTCCTCAGTTCTTTTCATTCTTTTTTCTTTATTCTGCTCTGCAGTAGTTATTTCCACTATTTTATCTTCCAGGTCACTTATCCGTTCTTCTGCCTCAGTTATTCTGCTATTGATCCCTTCTAGAGAATTTTAATTTCATTTATTGTGTTGTTCATCATTGTTTGTTTCATCATTAGTTCTTCTAGGTTCTTGTTAAATGTTTCTTGCACTTTCTCTATTCTATTTCCAAGATTTTGGATCATCTTTACTATCATTATTCTGAATTCTTTTTCAGGTAGATTGCCTATTTTCTCTTCATTTGTTAGGTCTGGTGGGTTTTTATCTTGCTCCTTCATCTGCTGTGTTTTTTTCTGTCTTCTCATTTTGCTTATCTTACTGTGTTTGGGGTCTCCTTTTTGCAGTCTGCAGTTTCGTAGTTCCCTTTGTTTTTGGTGTCTGTCCCCAGTGGCTAAGGTCTGTTCAGTGTGTTGTGTAGGCTTCCTGTTGGAGGGGACTAGTGCCTGTGTTCTGGTGGATGAGGCTGGATCTTGTCTTTCTGGTGGGCAGGTCCATGTCTGGTGGTATGTTTTGGGGTGTCTGTGGACTTACTTTGATTTTAGGCAGCCTCTCTGCTAATGGGTGGGGTTGTGTTGCTGTCATGCTAGTTGTTTGGCATAGGGTGTCCAGCACTGTAGCTTACGGGTTGTTGAGTGAAGCTGGGTGTTGGTGTTGAGATGGAGATCTCTGGGAGATTTTCACCATTTTATATTACGTGGAGCTGTGATGTCTCTTGTGGACCAGTGTCCTGAAGTTGGCTCTCCCACCTCAGAGGCAGAGCACTGACTCCTGGCTGCAGCACTATGAGCCTTTCATCCACACAGTTCAGAATAAAAGTGAGGAAAAAGTAAAAAGAAAGAAAGAAAGAAAAAACGGAAGAAAGAAAGAGGATAAAGAAACTAAATAAAGGTAAAATATAATAAAGTTATTAAAATAAAAAATAATTAAGAAAAAAATTTTTTTTAAAGTTAAAAAAAAATAACAGATGGATAGAACCCTAGGACAAATGGTGAAAGCAAAGCTATACAGACAAAATCTCACACAGAAGCATACACATACACACTCACAAAAAGAGGAAAAGGGGAAAAAATGATAAATCTTGCTCTCAAAGTCCACCTCCTAAATTTGGGATGATTCGTTGTCTATGCAGGTTTTCCACAGATGCAGGGTACATCAAGTTGATTGTGGAGATTTAATCCACTGCTCCTGAGGCTGCTGCGAGAGATTTCCCTTTCTCTTCTTTGTTCCCACAGCTCCCGGGGTTCAGCTTTGGATGTGGCCCTGCCTCTGCCTGTAGGTCACCGGAGGGCGTCTGTTTTTTGCTCAGACAGGATGGGGTTAAAGGAGCCGCTGATTCGGGGGCTCTGGCTCACTCTGGCTGGGGGGAGGGAGGGGTATGGAATGCGGGGCGAGCCTGCAGCGGCAGAGGTCAGCATGACGTTGCACCAGCCTGAGGCATGCCTTGCCTTCTCCTGAGGAAGTTGTCCCTGGATCCTGGGACCGTAGCAGTGGCGGGCTGCACAGGCTCCCGGGAGGGGATGTGTGGATAGCGCCCTGTGCTCGCACACAGGCTTCTTGGTGGCAGCAGCAGCAGCCTTAGCGTCTCATGCCCATCTCTGGGGTCCGCGTTTTTAGCTGCGGCTTGTGCCTGTCTCTGGAACTCCTTTAAGCAGTGCTCTTAATTCCGTCTCGTTGTGCACCAGGATACAAAGAGGGAAGAAAAAGTCTCTTGCCTCTTCGGCAGGTCCAGACTTTTTCCTGGACTCCCTTCCAGCTAGCCCTGGTGCACCCACCCCTTCAGGCTGTGTTTACACTGCCAGTTGTCTCCCTGGGCTCTGAGCCTCAGCTCCCAGCCCCACCCGACCCGGCGGATGAGCAGACAAGCCTCTTGGGCTGGTGAGTGCTGGTCAGCACCAATCCTCTGTGCAGGAATCTCTCCGCTTTGCTGTCCGCACCACTGTGGCTGCACTCACCTCCACGGCTGTGAAGCTCCCCCCCTTTGCCACCCGCAGTCTCCTCCCGTGAAGGGGCTTCTAGTGTGTGGAAACATTTCCTCCTTCATGGCTCCCTCCCACTGGTGCAGGTCCCATCCCTATTCTTTTGTCTCTGTTTATTCTTTTGTGCTACCCAGGTACGTGGGGAGTTTCTTGCCTTTTGGGAGGTCTGAGGTCTTCTGCCAGCGTTCAGTAGGTGTTCTGTAGGAGTTGTTCCACGTGTAGATGCATTTCTGATGTATCTGTGGGGAGGAAAGTGATCTCCACGTCTTATTCTTCCGCCATCTTCCCCCTCTCAACACAAAGTATTTTTTTCAAAAATATAAAAGTCTACAAAGAAAGAGAGGCTGTTTGGTACAAAAATAATTGTAATAAGGATAATAAAAAAGAAGTGTGCACAAGGAAAAAGGTAGCAGACACAGGGAAATTGGCCAGGAAATCTAAATTTTATGTCAATAGTAATATAATCCAAGCTACCTTGGTTGACCTGCACTTCCCAAACACATACCACAGGAAGCCAGGATGAGATCAGGTTTTAGGACCTTTCCACCCATTCAACTAGAGGCGTTAAGTAATGGGGACAGATATGTGAGTTTTGAGCGAACTTTCAGAGTGCTAAAATCAAATCAGTGGAAAAAAGATCAGCTGACCAGGCTGAAGGGAGAGGCAACACAAAACTAGTGAGGCACCACAATGCTCAGCAAGTCAACAACAAAAAGATGAGGGTGTTGACTGTGGCTTCAACTGGAGTTCAGATGTCCAGAATTTTCTTCCTAGGCAGTTGTCTTCATTTTTTTGCTTGTTGCCTCTTAAAGCAATATTAAACAAACAAACAAATAAAACCTATTCAACCTCACATACATTTTTAGGTTGACATTTCAATTGCTTTATCATTAGTTTACGGATACAAAGGATATATTTTCCAGGATATTGCAGACAGGATTTTAAAATTTTTTGTAAAATTCTTGGGGTCAATTTGGCTTTTTCACTTTATGGAAAATAAACACCCTTTGACTTATTTGCCAAAACTAATCATCATTGTCAAATAAGTCAGCCAAATTCAACTCACATTCTGACAGAAATGTTCTCATTTTATTGTTTAATCCAAATAAACATGGTGTTAGGAGTCTCTGTGACTGGAGACTTGACAAGAGCCTGTTGCTTAAATGAAATGTCACTCTCAGGGATGAAGCTTTCTCAAACTGTCCCCTTGTTTGGCCCTTGGAAGTATTTAAAACCAGGGTCTGTGGTCAGATTTGGAATGGGTGGAGAGGCTTTAGTGAAGTGGGTGAAGGATGACTATGGAAGGGGATGTGGGAAAGAAGAATATGCAAAGCAGTGACACTTTTTGGAGCAAGGTATCTGTAGTAAAGAGTACCTGCCTAAGGTGAGAATCTGGAAATTAGGTATTTAAAACTATCAATGGCCATATAACCCCTGGAAAGTCTTCTCATATCCCAAGGGGTACACATATCCTAGTCTGAATAACAATAATCTAAGTTCCCTCAAGTTCAGTGTGTGCCAGGATTGAATGAACTAAAAAGTACACTATCAAGGTAGTCAATAACAGTACTAATAAAAATTACTCCAATCTTGGAAATAAAGCAAGGAGATGCCATATCAATACATCATGCTAGAAGACAATTGTTGAAAAAGTCCATCTAAGGGTCATCTGACTCTTTAGGGAAAAGTTTGATTATTTATTTTTAACTATGTATTATTGACTAAGCCCAGATGTTTTACAACCCTGAAAAGTTAGAAGTTATCCCATAAGAAACTGATGAGATGATTTTCTTTATAATGGTGGGAAAATAAGCCCAAATGTTACATTTAATTACCCTATAGGACATAAAGTAGGGCTGCATCTAATTTAGCAGTCTTAATTCATTATTCCTTTTTGTTCTCATTCATTGTAACAATCAGTTTTTCAAATTCTCTTTGAACTCATTTCATGGGTTCCCTTAATAATGAGATAATGAAACATTGGCATGAGAATTATGTTTTAACATTTAGAGAATTACATGTTGACAGAAAAAGTATACACAAAGTACAAACAAGTTGCAAGGAAAGTGTATGTGATACAGAAGAAGACATATGAGGAAGACCTGGTAGAGATGATACCTGAGTTGAGGGAGAAAAGGAGGCTCTTCTACACAGGAAGAGCCTCAGGTTTGGGAGCACAGTGGCATGGTTGTAGGATGTACTAGAGGCTGAGAGATGGGAAAAAGTTATCCTGGGCCATGCATATCATGCTAATGTGTTGGAGACTTGCCTTGCATAAAAACAGGAGACCTTGAATAATTTTTAGCAACAAAGTGACATAAGATGGATTTGTATTATAAAGACCAATTCTGTTTGAGGAGAGCATGCATAGGTGGAAATAAACCCAAAGATAAAGACACTAAACTACTGAGAGATGAGAAGGTTATGAACTATGGCAGTGTCAGTAGGAATGAGCAGGTACAGAATAAATAGGACACGATCGTTGCTTCAATGTGGGGATGGGGAAAGAGAGATAGGAGGTGAGAAAATGCATAAGTATAAGTAACATTTGATAATTGATTATGAGGGGGTGCCAAGGAGCAGGAGGAGCTGACATATCCTGACATATCCATATCAACAATAATTACTGCTTGAGGCATAGAATTGTATCAGGTGGCAGGAACACAAATATCTAGCATGTGAAACATATAGAAGTAGGGCAAGGGGAAAAGGCTTTAAATTTCTAACTTTTTGCATAGTTCATATACATTGTAGAATAAACTCTTTTTCTGCCTGGATTACTCAAAATTCCATCCCTCCTTATGGAATGTTTGCTTAATTGATCTGATTCTGAATCATCTCAGTATGCATAACAGTATAACTTTTTTTTTTCAGAAGGTAAGTCACATTTGCCTTTTAGCCAAATTTGTCAAATAGAATGCTTTGCTGGATGGAATGTAAGGAACTGAAAAGATTAAGTAAGTATAGTCCTCCATGAGAAAAAAAGCCAACTAAAGTGAATCCTTTCAAACAAATATAAAAATATAGATTTGTGTATAAATTAAATGACCTAAAAGGATTGACACCTCAGTGACAATGAGCACACCCACCACCCAAATCTTGGTTTCTAAGAATCATTCTGTAATAAAAGAAACCAGAAATGGCTGATCCTAAGGCTGGGCTGAGAAAATACTAAATGAACCTGGAGCATCCTGTAGTGTCAGAAAGTAACAAAGTTCTAAAGAAAAAAAATAATTCTCAAAAGGACACAGGAGAAAAACTGAAAGAGCTCCCAATGGCCAAAGATGGAACAATTTGAACAACAAAATAAATAATGATAGAATTCTAGGGTGAGGTTGACTTCTTTTCTTCTTTCAGTACTCTACAGATGTTGCTCCACTGTCTTCTACCTTGCATTGTTCCCAGTGAAAAATATGGTCTCTTTCTTAACTTTGTTCCTCTGTACATAATTGTACATAATGTGTTTCTTTACTTGGCCTGATTTTAAGATTTTCTGTTTACAATTAATTTTAAACAATTTGATTATGACATACTTTGGTGTTTTCTTCATGTTACTTGTGCTTATGTATTATTGAGCTTCTTGGATCTATGGGTTTATAGGTTCATTAAATTTATACAATTTTGGTCATTATTTTTTCAAATACTTTCTATGCCCCTCCCTATTCTCCTTTGGGGACTCAAACTATAAATTAGACCAGTGTGTGTGAAGTTGTCACACAGTGAGGCACTCTTTATTTATTTCCAATCTTTTTTTCACATGGTATTTCATTTTGCATAGCTTCTATTGCTGTTTTCAAGTTCACTAATCTTTTCTGCCAGGTCTAAACTGTCATTAATCCCATACAGTGTACTTTTTATCTTAGATATTGTATTATATTACTAACTCCATTAAAAACCACACCAGCATCCCTATCAAATTACCAATGGTATATTTTACAGAACTAGAACAAAAAATCTTAAAATTTGTATGGAGACACAAAAGACACAAATAGCCAAAGCAATCTTGAGGGAAAAAAATGGAGCTGGAGGAATCAGACTCAAATATAGACTTCAAACTATACTACAAAGCTACAGTAATCAAAGCTATGGTACTGGCACAAAAACAGAAATATAGATCAATGGAACAGGATAGAAACCCAGAGATAAACCCACGGATCTATGGTCAACTAATCTATGACAAAGGAGGCAAGGACATAGAATGGAGAAAAGACAGTCTCTTCAATAAGTGGTGCTAGGAAAACTGAACAGCTACATGTAAAAGAATGAAATTAGAACACTCTCTAACACCATACACAAAAACAAACTCAAAAATGGATCAAAGACCTAAATGTAAGATCAGACACTATAAAACTCTTAGAGGAAAACATAATTTGACATAAATCACAGCAAGATCTTTTTTGACCCACCTCCTAGAGAAATGGAAATAAAAACAAAAATAAACAAATGGGACCTAATGAAACGTCAAAGCTTTTGCACAGCCAAGGAAACCATAAACAAGACAAAAAGACAACCCTCAGAATGGGAGAAAATATTTGCAAATGAATCAACGGAGAAAGGATTAATCTCCACAATATACAAGCAGCTCATGCAGCTCAATATCACAAAAACAAACAATGCAATCCAAAAATGGACAGAACACTGCAATAGACATTTCTCCAAAGAAGACATACAGATGGCCAAGAGGCACATGAAAAGCTGCTCAACAACACTAATTATTAGAGAAATGCAAATCAAAACTACAATGAGGTATCATCTCACACCAGTTAGAATGGGCATCATCAGAAATTCTACAAACAACAAATGCTGGAGAGGGTGTGGAGAAACGGGACCCCTCTTGCACTGTTGGTGAGAATGTAAACTGATACAGCCACTATGGAGAACAGTATGGAAGTTCCTTAAAAAAACTAAGAGTTATCATATGACCCAGCAATCCCACTACTGGGCATATATCCAGAGAAAACCATAATTCAAAAAGACACATGCACCCCAATGTTCATTGCAACACTATTTACAATAGCCAGGTCATGGACTCAACCTAAATGTCCACTGACAGACAAATGGATAAAGAAGATATGGTACATACATACAGTGGAATATTACTCAGCCATAAAAGGGAAGGAAATTGGATCATTTGTAGAGACATGGATGGACTTAGAGACTGTCATACAGAGTGAAGTAAGTCAGAAGGAGAAAAACAAATATCATATATTAACTAATATACGTGGAATCTAGAAAAATGGTACAGATGAACTGGTTTGCAAGGCAGAAATAGACACAGATGTAGAGACCAAATGTATGGACACCAAGGAGGGGAAGTGGGGGGGGGTTGGTGGGATGAACTGGGAGATTGGGATTGACATACATACACTAATATGTATAAAATAGATAACTAAGAACCTGCAGTATAAAAAATAAATAAAATAAAATTCAAATAAAAAGAGAGCTATTAAGCCACAAAAAAATAAAATGTTACTGCTACTTGCAAACCAACCAATGTTTGAAGTTTGAGGAATGTTAATTCTGTATGAGAATAGATCTATATTCAATAATAATCCTTTGTACCTCTAAAAAAAAAAAAACCAAAGCAGGATTTCTTTGTGTAACTTGGATGGCTGATTCTATAATTCTTCTTAGAAGAGATGTGGTAGATATGACAAATTTCTTTACCACTGGTGTTTTACCGGGATCCTTGTCTTTGAATAGCTCTTCTAGGAGCTGCCTAGAAGGAATACTGCAGGTCTGTGTATGTGGTTGAAGAAGTTCTTTTGGACATATGTATATTTATGTGTGTGTTAAGGGGAATGTAATGGGGAGTGGGAAGGAATGCTGGGATATCAAAGTAAGTAAGGCTTACACTGGTAGTGGAATCCTAGTATGTTTCACTCCTGCACTTCAAAGTACAGTTCCTTTTACTTTTTGTTTTCTTAGTGTCTGCCATGGCACTTCACTCACAGAACTTCAACAGTTTCTCTATTTCTCTTTCAAGCCCCATGAATCTACCAGGAGCACCAGTGTTTTTAGTAAACAGTTCACAGACTTTAGCCTCAGTGAAAATTTCACCATTCTAGGTGTTCCACTTCTACATAGAGAGCTGAGCAATCTGACTGTTTTAAGTGCACTTTATTAACTGCTCCCACATCCAGTCCATAAGCAAGGCCTTTTGGTCCTGTTTCCAATCCATCCTTTTCTCTCCATCCCCATTGCCATCACCCTATTCAAGTCACCACCATATATTACCTGGACTATTGAAGTAGCCCTGTACCTGGTTCTCTTCCTTCTGTTTTTGCCTACAAAGCTACCAAAAGATTTTTTATCCATTTGTTTAATTATTGACTTTGGGCAGATTCTACAAATTGTTAAACTTGTAGAATAGGTAGGTCAAAGGAATATTTATGTAAAAATTTGCTCATATTGTCTAATTCATTACCTCCAAAAAGTTGAACTAATTTACACTTCACCAGTATTTACACATTCACCAACTTTGAATATTATTATTCTGTTTAATCTTTGCTGTTCTTAAAATGGAAAGTGATGTTTCATTATTCTAATTTACATTTCTTTGGTTACTAATCAGAATGAATATATCTTTTTATGTTTTTTAACAGTTTGTATTTCTTATTTTGAAATTGCCCTGTTCATGATTCTTTGCTCATTTGGGGGGAAGAGAAGATTATGTGTCTTTTTAAAATTGATATATAGAACTCTTAGTAAAATACAGATACTAACCTTTTCACTGCCCTCTATGTTACATATTTTCTCCCCCAAATATATTTTATTGCTGCCTTTATTTATTATTTTTTAAACTAAGGATCCAATAAAGGTTGTTTATATTTGGTTGTTAGGTACCTTTAGTTTCTTTTTAATATAGAAGAGTCTCTCAAAAATTTTTGTATGCATATAGTCTCTTACTTCTCTCTGTTGCATAGTGTTCTATAGTATGCATCTGTCACATTAAATTTATCCAGCCATGGAGGCCTAGATTTTCTCCAACACCCTCATCCCACAAATAATGGTACAATAAAAATTCTTGCCACTATCCTTTTATGTGTTGATGTGAGAATTTCTCTGAGATACACAAGTATGGTTTGTTTGGTTGCTGAGCAATGCATATTAACATCAATAAGAATTACCTGATTTCTTTCCAGAAAGGCCTTACAAGCCTAAATTCCCACCAGCAGTAGACTACCAAGACTTGTATCTTGTTTAACCATTTACTGGCAGCAAAGCAAAGGTAAATTTCTAAATATATCTCATTTGGTTTTATCCATATGTAAATGAAGATTAAAATGCCTACCTTATAAAGTTAAGATGAAGATGAAAGGTAATATATAAATCACTTATCACCAATCACTCACTAAATGGTAGCCAGTGTTATTATCACGTCTCTTCTGTTAGACTGTCCGCTCTTTGATAGCATGCATAAGTCTTCAGCTATTTCTGCCTGTCTCTCTTCCCCCATTCCAAATTCTCTGAGTTACAAATTGTGATGGGGGTATCCTTATTAACCTGACAATTTACTTCTAGAAGTCACAAATTGAGTAGCAAGAGTCTAGGCTCTAGCACACATTATAAAACATTTTGCTTTGGAGAAATCACATTTAAGTTGTTTATTTTATTAGATTGTGTTCAGTGAAGGACTAACTCAGCAGGCCTGGCTCACCTAAAGCCTACATATTCCAAACAAAGGTTTGGCCTGGAGGAGCTTCAAGATGGCAGAAGAGTAAGACATGGAGATCACCTTCATCTCCACAAATATATCAGAAATACATCTACATGTGGAACAACCCCTATAAAACACCTACTGAATGTTGGCAGAAGAACTCAGACCTCTCAAAAGGCAAGAAGCTCCCCACATACCTGGGTAGGGCAAAAGAAAAAGAAAAAACAGAGACAAAAGAATAGGGATGGGACCTGCACCAGCGGGAGGGAGCTGTGAAGGAGGAAAAGTTTCCACACACTAGGTAGCTGTGGGTGGCGGAGGGAGGAAACTTCAGAGCCATGGAGGACAGCATAGCAACAGGGGTGCGGAGGGCAAAGCGGAGAGATTCCCGCACAGAGGATTGGTGCGGACCAGCACTCACCAGCTTGAGAGACTTGTCTGCTCACCCACTGGGGTGGGCGGTGGCTGGGAGCTGAGGTTCAGGCTTCGGAGGTCAGATCCCAGGGAGAGGACTGGGGTTGGCTGCATGAACATGGCCTGAAGGGGGCTAGTGTGCCACAGCTAGCCGGGAGGGAGTCCGGGAAAAGGTCTGGAGCTGCCGATGAGACAAGAGACTTTTTCTTGCCTCTTTGTTTCCTGATGCGTGAGGAGAGAGGAATAAGAACACCACTCAAAGGAGCTCCAGAGACGGGCGTGAGCCACGGCTATCAGCGCGGACCCCAGAGACGGGCATGAGACACTAAGGCTGCTGCTGCAGCAACCAAGAAGCCTGTGTGCAAGCACAGGTCACTATCCACACCTCCACTCCCGGGAGCCTGTGCAGCCTGCCACTGCCAGGGTGCCGTGATCCAGGGACAACTTCCCTGGGAGAACACACGGTGCGCCTCAGGCTGGTGCAAGGTCATGCCAGCCTCTGCCGCTGCAGACTCATCCTGAACTCCGTATCCCTCCCTCCCCCCAGCCAGAGTGAGCCAGAGCCCCCGAATCAGCGGCTCTTTTAACCTCTTCCTGTCTGAGTGAAGAACAGACGTCCTCTGGCAACCTACATGCAGAGGCGGGGCCAAATCCAAAGCTGAACCCCAGGAGCTGTGCGAACAAAGAAGAGAAAGGGAAATTTCTTGCAGCAGCCTCAGCAGCAGCGGATTAAATCTCCACAGACAACTTGATGTACACTGCATCTGTGGAATACCTGAATAGACAACGAATCATCTCAAATTGAGGAGGTGGACTTTGAGAGCAAGATTTATTATTTTTCCCCCTTTTCCTCTTTTTTGAGTGTGTATGTGTATGCTTCTGTGTGAGATTTTGTCTGAGATAGCTTTGCTTTCACCATTTGTCCCAGGGTTCTGTCTATCCATTTTATTTTTTATTTTCCTATTATAATTTTTAGCACTTGTTATCATTGGTGGATTTGTTTTTTGGTTTGGTTGTTCTCTTCTTTCTTTCATTTTTTCTTTTTTTAATTACTTGAAAAATTTTTTAATAATTATTTTTATTTTAATAACTTTGTTTCATTTTATTTTACTTTACCTTATTTTATCTTCGTTCGTTCTTTCTTTCTTTTCTTCCTTTATTGTGAGCCGTGTGGATGACAGGCTCTTTGTACTCCAGCCAAATTTCTACTGTCAGGGCTGAGCCTCTGAGGTGGGAGAGCCAAATTCAAGACACTGGTCCACAAGAGACCTCCCAGCTCCACATAATATCAAACGGTGAAAATCTTCCAGATATCTCCATCTCAATGCCAAGACTCAGCTCCACTCAACGACCAGCAAGCTACAGTACTGGACACCCTATGACAAACAACTAGCAAGACAGGAACACAACCCAATCCATTAGCACAGAGGCTGCCTAAAATCATAATAAGGACACAGACACCCCAAAAGCTACCACAAGAAGTGGACCTGTCCACTGGAAAGGCAAGATCCAGCCTCATCCACCAGAACACAGGCACTAGTCCCCTCTACCAGGAACCCAGCACAACCCACTGAACCAACCTTAGCCACTGGGGACAGACACCAAAAACAATGGGAACTACGAACCTGCAGCCTGTGAAAAGCAGACCCCACATGCAGTAAGTTAAGCAAACTGAGATGACAGAGAAACACACAGCGGATGAAGGAGCAAGGAAAAAACTGACCAGATCTAACAAATGAAGAGGGAATAGGCAGTCTACCTGAAAAAGAATTCAGAATAATGATAGTAAAGATGATCCAAAATCTTGGAAATAGAATGGACAAAATACAAGAAACGTTTAACAAGGAACTAGAAGAACTAAAGTGCAAAGAAACAGTGATGAACAACACAATAAATGAAACTAAAAATTCTCTAGAAGGGATCAATAGCAGAATAACTGAGGCAGAACGGGTAAGTGACCTGGAAGATAAAATAGTGGAAATAACTACTGCAGAGCAGAATAAAGAAAAAAGAATGAAAAGAATTGAGGACAGTCTTAGATATCTCTGGGACAACATTAAATGCACCAACATTCGCATTATAGGGGTCCCAGAAGAAGAAGAGAAAAAGAAAGGGACTGAGAAAATATTTGAAGAGATCATAGTTGAAAACTTCCTAATGTGGGAAGGGAAATAGTTAACGAAGTCCAGGAAGCACAGAGAGCCCCATACAGGATAAATCCAAGGAGAAACATGCCAAGACACATATTAATCAAAGTATCAAAAATTAAATACAAAGAAAAAATATTAAAAGCAGCAAGGGAAAAATAAATAAATAACACACCCAGGAATCCCCATAAGGTTAACAGGTGATCTTTCAGCAGAAACTCTGTAAGGCAGAAGGGAATGGCAGGACATATTTAAAGTGATGAAGGAGAAAAACCTAAAACCAAGATTACTCTACCCGGCAAGGATCTCATTCAGATTTGACAGAGAAATGAAAACCTTTACAGACAAGCAAAAGCTAAGACAATTCAGCACCACGAATCCAACTTAACAACAAATGCTAAGGGAACTGCTCTAGGCAGGAAAAACAAGAGAAGGAAAAGACCTACAATAACAAACACAAAACAATTAAGAAAATGGCAATAGGAACATACATATTAATAATTACCTTAAATGTAAATGGATTAAATGTTCCAACCGAAAGACATAGACTGGCTGAATGGATACAAAAACAAGAGCCGTATATACGCTGTCTACAGGTGACCCACTTCAGACCTAGGGACACATAAAGACTGAAAGTGAGGGGATGTAAAAAAATATTCCATGCAAATGGAAATCAAAAGAAAGCTGGAGTAGCAATTCTCATATCAGACACAATGTACTTTAAAACAAAGACTATTACAAGAAACAAAGAAGGACACTACACAATGATTAAGGGATCAATCCAAGAAAAAGATATAACAATTGTAAATATTTATGCACCCAAGATAGGAGCACCTCAATACATAAGGCAAATAGTAACACCCATAAAAGGTGTAACGACAGTAACACAATCACAGTAGGGGACTTTAACACCACACTTTCACAAATGGACAGACCATCCAAAATGAAAATAAATGAAAATAAATAAGGAAACACAAGCTTTAAATGATACATTAAACAAGATGGACTTAATTGCCATTTACAGGACATTGCATCAAAAAACAACAGAGTACACATTCTTCTCAGGTGCTCATGTAACATTCTCTAGGATAGATCATATCTTGGGTCACAAATCAAGCCTTGGTAAATTTAACAAAACTGAAATTGTGAGAGGCCCGTGTACCACAAAAAAAAGAAAAAAATTCAACATGCATTTATGACAAAAAAAAAAAAACCCTCCAGACAGTAGGCATTAGAGGGAACCTACCTCAACATAATAAAGGCCACATATGACAAACCCACAATCAACATTGTCCTCAATGGTGAAAAACTAAAACCATTTCCACTAAGATCAGGAACAAGACAATGTTGCCCACTCTAACCGCTATTATTTACATTGTTTTGGAAGTTTTAGCCACAGCAATCAGAGAAGAAAAAGAAATAAAAGGAATCCAAATTGGAAAAGAAGAAGTAAAACTGTCACTGTTTGCAGATGACATGATACTCTACATAGAGAATCCTAAAGATGATACCAGAAAACTACTAGAGCTAATCAATGAATTTGGTAAAGTAGTAGGATAGAAAATTAATGCACAGAAATCTCTAGTATTCCTATACACTAATGATGAAAAATCTGAAAGTGAAATTAAGAAAAGACTTGCATTTACCTTTGCAACAAAAAGAATAAAATACCTAGGAATAAACCTACTAAGGAGACAAAAGACTTGTATGCAGAAAACTATAAGACACTGATGAAAGAAATTAAAGATGATACAAATAGATGGAGAGATATACCATGTTCTTGGATTGGGAGAATCAACATTGTGAAAATGACTATACTACCCAAGACAATCTGCAGATTAAATGCAATACCTATCAAACTACCACTGGCATTTTTCATAGAAGTAGAACAAAATAGTTCACAATTTGTATGGAAACACAAAAGACCCCGAATAGCCAAAGCAATCTTGAGAAGGAGCTGGAGGAATCAGCCTCCCTGACTTCCAACTATACTACAATGCTACAGTAATCAAGACAGCATGGTACTGGCACAAAAACAGAAATATAGATCAATGGAACAGGAATGAAAGCCCAGAGATAAACCCATGCCCATATGGCCAACTTATCATTGATAAAGGAGGCAAGAATATACAGTGGAGAAAAGAGAGCCTCTTCAATAAGTGGTGCTGGGAAAACTGGACAGCTACATCTAAAAGAATGAAATTAGAACACTCCCTAACACCATACACAAAATAAAGTCAAAATGGATTAGAGACCTAAATGTAAGGCCAGACATTATAAAATTCTTAGAGGAAAACAGAGACAGAACACTCTATGACATAAATCACAGCAAGATCCTTTTTGACCCACCTCCTAGAGTAATGGAAATAAAAACAAAAATAAACAAATGGGACCTAATGAAACTTAAAAGCTTTGCACAGCAAAGGAAACAATAAAGAATACAAAAAGACAACCCTCAGCATGGGAGAAAACATTTGCAAATGAAGCTACTGACAAAGGATTAATCTCCAAAACATACAAGCAGCTCATGCAGCTCAGTATCAAAAAAACAAACAACCCAATCGAAAAATGGGCAGAATACCTAAATAGACATTTCTCCAAAGAAGATATACAGATTGCCAACAAACACATGAAAGAATGCTCAACATCATTAATCATTAGAGAAATGCAAATCAAAACTACAATGAGATATCATCTCACACCAGTCAGAATGGCCATCATCAAAAATGCTGGAGAGGGTTTGGAGAAAATGGAACCCTCTTGCACTGTTGGTGGGAATGTACATTGATATAGCCACTGTGCAGGACAGTATGGAGGTTCCTTGAAAACCTAAAAATAGAACTACCATACGACCCGGCAATCCCACTACTGGGCATATACCCTGAGAAAACCATAATTCAAAAAGAGTCATGTACCACAATGTTCATTGTAGCTCTATTTACAATAGCCAGGACATGGTAGCAACCTAAGTGTCCATCGGCAGATGAATGGATCAAGATGTGGCACATCTTGTTACAATGGAATACTACTCAGCCATAAAAAGAAACGAAATTGAGTTATTTGTAGTGATGTGGATGGACCTAGAATTTGTTATACAGAGTGAAGTAAGTCAGAAAGAGAAAAACAAATACCGTACGCTAACACATTTATATGGAATCTAGAAAAAAAGGTCATGAAGAATCTAGGGGAAGGATGGAAGTAAAGACACAAACCTACTAGAGAATGGACTTGAGGACATGGGGAGGGGGAAGGTTAAGCTGAGGCAAAGTGAGAGAGTGGCATGGACATAGATACACTACCATATGTAAAACCGATAGCTAGTGGGACGCAGCCGCATAGCACAGGGAGTTCAGCTGGGTGCTTTGCGACCACCTAGAGGGGTGGGATGGTGGGGCAAGGGAGATGCAAGAGGGAAGAGATATGGGGATATATTTATATGCATAGCTGATTCACTTTGTTATAAGGCAGAAACTAACACACCCTTGTAAAGCAATTATACTCCAATATAGATGGAAAAAAACACCCCAAGAAACAAAGGTTTGGCCCGTGACTGTCTTCTGGGAGATAACCTCTAAGCCCTTGGAATTTCCCTATAAGCCTGATAATAATGGCTTTGTTTACCTGGGGCCTTGGAGTATGCTAGGAAGCTTATGCTAACAATGTGATTTATGATGGGGTCTTTGGGCCACTTGGTATCAATATCATCTCTGGAGGGGCTGAGGACTGAGTACCTAAGGTCAGTCACTTGGTGCTCCATGCTATGTGACTGACCCCCAATAAACACCTTGGATACCAAGGCTTAGGTAAGCTTCCTGGGCTTCATGCATATTGTCACACATCATTGCTGGGGTAATTAAACGATATCCATAGCCTCCACTCAGAGAAGACAACTGGAAACTTGTTGCATGGTCTCTCCTGGACTCTGCCCTATGTGCCCTTTAACTTTTCTGATTTCAATCTGCATCCTTTCACTGTAATAAACCATACCATGAGTTTAACAGCTTTTCCTTTTCTTAATTAAAATGTTTATTAAATTATTTTTTATTAATTATTGCTCCAGCTTTATTGAGGTATAATCAATAAAAACTGAAAAAATTTATGGTGTTCAGTTGATGTTTTGATATTCATATAGACTATGAAATAGTCACTCCAACCAAGCTATTAACATATCTATCACTTCACAGTTGCCATTTTCTTTCGTTTTTCTTTTTGTAATGAGAACACTTAGGATCAACCCTCTTAGCAAATTTCAAGAACACAATACAGTACTGATAATGACAGTCACACTGCTGTACATTAGGTCTTCAGAACTTATTTTGCATAACTGAAATTATATACTCATTGACAAACATCTCCCATTTCTCTCTTCCTCAAACCCCTGGAAACCACCATTCTACTCCACTGCTTCTAGGAGTTTGGCTATTTTAGATTCCACATGTAAGTGACATCATGCAATACTTGTCTTTCTGTATTTGGCTTATTTCATTTAGCATAATGTCCTCCAGGCTCATCCATGTTGTCACAAATGGCCATATTTACATCGTTTAAAATGATGAATTATATAATATTGCAATATACATATATATATATATCACATTTTCTTTAAACAATCATCTGAAGATAAATATTTATGTTGTTTCCATATCTTGCCAACTGTGAATAATGCTGCAATAAACATGGGAGTGCAGATATCTCTTTGAGATTCTGATTTTATTTCTTCTGGATATATACCCAGAAGTGGGATTGCTGGATCATACGGTAATTTTGTTTTTTTACATTTGGGGAGAAGCTCTATACTGTTTTCCACATTGTCTGTACCAATTTACATTCCCACCAGCAGTGTACACATGTTCACTTTTATCAAAATTCTTGCAACACTTGTTATTTTATGTCTTTTTTATAACAGCCATTCTAACAGATTTGAGGTGGTATCTCACTGTGGTTTTGATTTGCATTTCCTTGATGATTAGTGAAGTTGAGCATCTTTTCATATACCTGTTGGTCATTTGCACATCTTCTTTTGAGAAATGTCTATTTAGGTCTTTTGCCCATGTGGTTTTTTTGGGGGGGTTTTTTGGGTTTTTTTGCGGTACGCGGGCCTCTCACTGTTGTGGCCTCTCCCTTTGCGGAGCACAGGTTCCGGACGCGCAGGCTCAGTGGCCATGGCTCACGGACCCAGCCACTCCGCGGGACGTGGGATCTTCCCGGACCTGGGCACGAACCCGTGTCCCCTGCATCGGCAGGCAGACTCTCAACCACTGTGCCACCAGGGAAGCCCTTGCCCATGTTTTAATCAGGCTATTTATTTATCTATTTGCTATTAAGTTGCATGAGTTCCATATATATTTTAGATATTAACCCCTTATTGGATATATAATTTGAAAATATTTTCTCCCATTCAGTAGGTTGCTTTTTCATTTTGTTGATTATTTCCTTTGCTGTACAAAAGCTTTATATGCAATCTCACTTGTCTAATTTTGCTTTGTAGCCTGTGCTTTTGGTGTCATATCAAAAAAATATTTGTCCAGTCAGATTTTTTCCCTGTTTTCCTTCAGTAGTTTTAGAGTTTCAGGTCTTATGTTTGAGAATTTCATCCACTTTGAGTGATGTATGGTGTAAGACAAGGGTCCAAGTTCATGGATTGCATATGGATATCCAATTTTCCAAATACCATAACACACGTATCCTTCAGTGAGTGCCATTATTTTCCTAGAGCCTAGGATGTTGAATTAAATTATGTGGAATCCTAGGTCTTTGACATTGATTAGTGCAGAATTAATTAGAAGGTAAGAATAAGGGTCTATTTAATTCCTATGGTATAACTATCAACACAATGCAATAAATAATTCATCTCCTAAAATTTACTTTTATGACTCTGCAAATCAAGGGACCAGACCTCACAGTGCCATCATCAAATATTACTTCCAGTGTTACATTTCTGGCAATGCATTTTAATTGGGATTTTCACAAACTGGTATGTATTTAGAATATAATCAAGAAAGATGACAAGTTCATTTTGGCATTTCAAACAAATGGAATTAGACATGTTTGTACAGATATATAAGGCAGAACCAGAATCAAAGTATGGATGAAATAGTTTTTGGCTTAATAAAAAGGACATAATTCCAAAATATGATAGCTATCCATAAATGGATTGGGCCTATTTAACATATCCTCTTTTCTGGCTATATTTAAGAACAGGATAGGGGACAACTGGTCTGAGGTATCGTTGGGGGAATTTCCTACTCACAATTCAAGGCTGGTGGCTTCTAAAATCCTGTCAGTTTCCTAGTGCCGACTAAAAAGCCTTCAGTCAAGGATAAGTAGCAGTAAAGTCCCTGATAGAAGGGGCAGTCTAGGTAGATGACCTGAGCTCAATACAAGAATTTCTATGTTCTTTCAGGAAAAACTGATTTTGGACATCAATATGCTTTGGGAAGCAATGTCTGATCAGTGAGTGTAAATGAAGCTATAACTCAGTACACCAAGTGCTATGGACTCAAGCCCTGGAAGGGACCTAAGCCAATGGATACACAATAGCAAATCAAACAAAAATCTTTAGGATTGTACAAGACCCATTTAAAACAACAACAATAATACAAGATGCAAATCAATAGTGAAATGACTGGACTTACTCCATTCTTCAGTTAAGTCCACCTGGGTCTCTTTAATAAGGAGGAAGACATAAGTTCTTCAGAGTTTCAGTGTTTGTCTTCTTTCAAATAGGCATCGAATTCTCAAACACCTAATAAAAAATATTCTGACTATATTTGTTCCCCAAATTCGTGGAGCAGGTCCTATCTATCACATTAACTCTTTAACTAGCCAAGCCACTTTACTTTTGGAGCTTAGGTTGGCATCTGCAAAGTAGGAATATCTCACAAGGTCCTTTCCAGCCAGTAATCATAACATTTATAGAGCCACAATTAGTGTTAGCTGATTTCTGTACATCAGCACTTTACCCAAACATGATCTGAGACTTTGAGTAATCAGTTCATATACACCATGTTGGTACCATCAAGTAGCTCTGGATTGGAACAGGAATCTGTATGTTTCCTAAGACTGTCCTTCCCATGAATCCCACAGCCCAGGTAAGCTCTCTGTCAGCTTCTTTATAGACTTTGAAGAGGAACAGAATATCGTAGTTATAGCATACGGCACTTCCCCGGTTCGGGATTCCAGATCCCGGGGCTCTGTATCCGTGTCTGAACGTGCCCATCCATATACTTGTTGGCGGCACCAAACCAAGACCACAAGTGCAGTCACTAACAAAACCCCCTGCACCTGACACCCTCAGCTCGCCAGGTCCGGTTCTGTCTCAGGAAAAAGAAACTACTCTTGGGGGCCTTGGGAGATGACGCATTTCCGGCGTGCTGCGGAGTCCTGACGCCAAGGAGGCCCGGAAACGTGGAGGCGGGGCCTGAGGTGGGCGGGCGCTGCTGAGGCTTTGGGCGCAGGCGACGAACTTGTGGCGGGAGCTGAGATCCGGGGCGGGGCTTCCTGCCCCTCGCCGGCTTGTGGGGAAGCGGAGCGGGGCTACCTCGGCCGCTGGAGACGCTGTTGGCAGCTCTCTGAGTTGAGTTCTGTTCGTGGCTGTGGCTTGTGCCCGCTTTTAGCTGCTCTTCTCGCCTCGTTTCTCTTGCTGCTCCGGCCTCGGCAGCGCTCACAGCCCTCGGAGTCGCCACTGGCGCCGCCGCCTGAACCGCAGGCCGCTTTGGGCCGCGGAGCCCATGAGAGCGCGGGCCCCGCCGCCGCATTTGCGGCGTAGCTGTAGTCCCGGAACACCCCTAGCCGGCGCGGGCATGGCAGCGGCATGAACGCGGAATCTCCACTGGAGAGGGAGGAGAA
Source organism: Lagenorhynchus albirostris (assembly GCF_949774975.1). Taxonomy (NCBI): domain Eukaryota; kingdom Metazoa; phylum Chordata; class Mammalia; order Artiodactyla; family Delphinidae; genus Lagenorhynchus; species Lagenorhynchus albirostris. The sequence continues at coordinate 91,083,437 of NC_083101.1, read as the reverse complement.
GGCGGCGTCGGAGCCCGAGGCGGGAGCCATGGTGGAGAAGCGCGCGAGCGCGCGGGCCGCGAGTGGCAGCTCGGTGAGCGCGGGCTCGGAGTTCGGACGCTTTACTCAGCCCGAAGCCCCAAGCCAGGGGAGGTTGGGCGGCGTCGCGGCCGGAGTCCGGGGACGCCTGATGCGGGGCTGGGGCCTGGGTCGCCTGGGGATGAGGATATACTGATCCTCCGCGTCGGCTCGAGGGGCTCTGGCTGTCGGAAAGCCTGTCCTTTTCCGTGTCAGCCAGCCGAATTCATCACTGCTAGGCTTTCCTAGCACTGCTCATCGCTAGACAAAAATGTAGGCGACTTGGTTACTGATTCAAAAGACACCCGACGTGGGACCGTGAATATAAGTAATTTGGTTCTTTCAGAGTTCTCCATACACGTGACAGTGGATACTATTTTCATGGTGCACTTTCTGGCTTGAGCCTACTTAGAAGATGTATGGAGAACCTTTAGAACCGGCATTGGGCCCTGGACCGGGAAGCTGGCGGTGGAGGCTGGGCAGCGCCTTCCTGTTCCTTCATGGTTCTCTAGGCGGTCGCAGAAGCGGTTGGTGAGCAGGATTTCAGAGGAAGCTGCCTATCCCAGGGCCCAACTGAGGAGCGTATTCAGGCTAATCTCTTTTAACAGTTTCACATGAGATTCAGATGGCTTCCGAAGCACTGGTTTAATTGGCCTGGATTCAGCAGAACAGGCTGTCAGTGGCGCTAAAGTGTCTGACGTTGGAACTCTAAGCATAGAGTGTCATTTCTCAAAGATATATTTTTTCTATTTAGGACAGGAAATATAGAAACAGTACAGTGAATAGAAACTAATGCCAAGGAGACTTTTCCCAAAGAAAATAGAAACTTTAGGGAAATTAAATTATATGCAGTCGGCTTCAGATTTAATTTGCTTTTAAAGAATGCTAAATGATGTTGAAGGCCCCTTCCTGCCCAAGTGTCTTCTTATTTTTGAGAAAAAAAATTAGGAGTTCTTCATTTCGAAGATAAGATTTCTGGAAAGTGGGAAAGTGTTTTTGGTAGGAGGAGGGAAATTCTATAGAATTGGTTTTTCTCGTTTTGTTTTTGATTACATAAAATGTAGACTTATCTTCCTGCCGACTAAGGGAAATGAAACTGCCAGCTCCTCCTCCTGTCTTTGAATTGATAGACCATAATTACCAGTGGCCAAGCTAGTAACCTGAGAGGTAGACTCCATCCTTTCCCATCCCTTCATCCAATAAGTTAGTAAGTCTAGCTAAGTTTACCAGGTAAAGATTTTAGGTTTTTTATCCTTTCTGCATTCCTGTGGTTCAGTTCCTTAGCATTTTTGACCTAGATTTTGACTATCTCTTGAGACCCTTGCTTACTTCATCATCATGCTGCTCTCCATAGTATTGATTAGTGTAATCTAACGTGTAAATATGATCATTACTGCTGTCCTTAAATATTTTCATTGGCTCTCTTTGGCTTATAGGATAAAAAAAATAACCTGGCAGGTTGAAGCATTAAAGCATAGTGATTAGGTGAGCATGCTTGGAATCCCAGTTCCCACTTTTTATTATCTGTATAACTTTGGGCAAGTTATATAACCTCTCCACATTAATGATAGTGTTTACCTCAGAGAATTGTGAGGGTTACTACAACCTGGCACCTGGTAAGTCCTCAATAAATATTAGCTTTTATTGTTATTATTTCTCAATATTTTAAGCATGAATGATTGGTCAGAATGTATGGTGATCCTTGTCTGATAAAAAGCATTCATTTCTCTCCCATTTACTAATCTATAGAGGAACTAGACCCCAACCTAAAAGTTAAAGTTGCTGATTTTATATGCTTAGAACAGGAGTTTTTGAGGAATGTGTACTCAAAGAAACTGAGACAGTTTATTCCCTGATTGCTTTCCCTGTGAGTTGATGCTAATTTAGGCACAAACAGATTCCTGTCCAGTCTTTCCTTACCTCTTAGGGTGTGTCTAGTCAGTATTGATAAATTGCAGTGAATTCTGACAGTGAGTTTTGGTGCTTGCTCTACTTAGATGACTATAGCATGCGTAGGTAGCAGGGTTCAGCCACTGGTGCTTTTTGTAATGTGTGTTGCCTGGGAAAGCAGTGAATGTCTTTAATCATATATGTTCGTGTCATATGCCAGTACCCCCAAATTATACATCTTTCCTGTTTGCAGTTTCTTTCTAGTATTGCTTCCAGGGGCTACATTCTTTGGCCTCCAAGACTTGACTTCATTTTAATGTGTTGGAATTTCCTTATAGCTTGATTCTAGTGTATTCATGGTTTCAGTTTCGATGCCAGAAGCACAAGCAAGACTGCCCACATACAGGAAATCAGCTGAAACTTTTCTACCTTGTTTGGCAAAGAGATGTATTGACCTGAATAATAGAAGGGAATCACATATTTATTCTAAGAGACGATTGCAATCTAGAAAAGGGAGTTTCGTATAGTAAATAAGTTCTTGTTTTATTGTCCTTTCTTTGCCCTATCCCTTCCTAATTGTGCGTGTACATACACCTTGAAATGTTGTGTCAGAATTATTTGCATTATCATTGAATGCATATCCTTTTGGAATCATTTACCTTTGAGCATCTGAAGAGAATTAAGGATTTTCTGCAAAGAAAACACAACTGAGTTTAGCATACTGTGTATTTCAGAATGTTCATTGACTCCAAAAAGCCAGTACTTAGATACCAGTTAAGATCTCTGATGTAGGGCCTCTCAGGATCAATGCCATTCTGGTGACATTTGATGTGTTTTTAGTTGATTTTCCTCAGACCGTTTCAGAGGGGCTCCTGTAAAGACTAATTTTGATTTATAAGGACAAGAATATTATATACTTTATAGGCAAAATGGAAATAGTACTCAAGGGCAGTTTGTTACCCCCAAAAAAAGGCTAAAATGACTAGATATGTTTTGTTTGTAAAGAGGTGAAAGAGGGGACTTCCCTGGCGGTCCAGTGGTTAAGACTCCACGCTTCCACTGCAGCAGGGCACGGGTTCCATCCCTGGTCAGGGAACTAAGATCCCACATCCCATGGGTGGCACGGCCAAAAAAAAAAAAAAAAGTGAGAGCGGACCTAGGGACATTTTAGGGGAATTTTTTTTTTAATTAGCTTTCAATTCTTAACACTGTTAGGAATCAGTATGATCATTTTAGTAATAAAATAATACTGGGACATTAGCACAACCAAACTCTGTTAAGTAAATTATAGCAGATAAAAGAAATGAAAAGCATTTGTGAGCGGTTGATCTATCGCAATTCATAAAAGTAAATGCATTGTGCTTTCATAGCAGAAACATTTATATTTCATATTAAGAATTATGCAGATCTCTAGTCAACTTTCAAGCCTTTATCAGAACACAGACGTTGTTGCTGCTGTTATGTTGTTCTTAGGCCTAGTATAGGCAGGATTTTGTAAAACTTGCTTCTTAGGATATCTGAGCATCCTTTCCCACTGGTTTTCTTACTAGATTAAGTCTTTGAAGACAGGAACTACAGCTGTGTATATTTTAATCTAAAATAGTCCTTTAATCTAAAATAGTCTAAAATGAATGTGTGTTAGAGAAGTAAATTAGTCTAGTTTAAACCAGTAATTATGCTTATCAATGAAATTAGCTTGTTGCTTTTATATAAGTTTTGGTTGGACTTATAAAACAGATTGGAGAGTCTGTTTTATTCTCTGAAGAGTTTGTGTAAGATGGTAATACAGTTGTAGAACTTTGTGGTTCTTCAGTTTTTTTGGCTAATGTAGTTCTAGAACAATGTAGATTTTCCGTTTGATTTTCTGTTTCTTTCTGTCAATTTTAGTAAGTTTTATTTTCCTAGGAATTTGTCCACTTCATCTAAAATTTCAAATTAATTGGCATAAAGTTGTTCCTAACAGCCTCTTAGGCTCTTTTTAATTACTGTAGGATCTTTAGTCTATTTTTTTTTTATTGCTGACATTGGTAATTTTTACCTTATCTTTAAAAAATATTCTTTAGGGTCTTCTGGATAAATATTCACGAATTTTTCAAGTGGCATTAATTTCATGTCTTATTTCTGTATTATATGAACTATATCCAGGAAAATGTTCAGTAGTAATTGTAAAAGTGCACAGCCTTCTCTGCATACCAGGAATATATACTTTTTCCACTGTCAAGGATGATGTTAGCTATACAGGTGAGATAAACATGCTTTATTACACTATGGAAGCGTCTTTTTATTCCTCATTCTCCTTCTTGCTGGTGTTTTCTCTCTCCTTTCCCCCTTCTTTCTCTTTCCTTCCTTCCCTCTCTCCCTCCTTCTAGTGTAGTGTCTCATAGAACCTTCACAAGTGGTTTATGAAATCTGAGATGTGCCCTGGGGAAAGAGGTTGTGGCGTAGCAAGGGCATTGTTATATGAAAATTGGAAGAGAAATTTGTCCTTAGTATCTGTAATCAATTATAAAAAATAAGAGTTTTTAACCCTGCAAAAAACATCATATTTGTGAAGTTTGGTCAATTTCCTATCTAGATGCCTGACTTTTTTATATGTAGCTTTGTATTTGCTTGTCTTTTAAAAACAGCTTTATTGAAATGTAATTATAAAAACTATATATGTTTACAGTGTACAGATTTGTGTTTTGACACTTGTGAAATCGTTACTGCAATCAACATAGTGAACATATCCATCACCCCTAAAAGTTTCCTTGTGCCCATTTGTACATCCTCTATCCACCTCCACCTTCCCAGGCAAGCATTTATCTACTTTCTGTTACTATATATTAGTTTTAATTATTTTAAGTTTTATATAAATGGGCTCATACAGAATATATTCTTTTTGGTCTGGCTTTTTTCAACTCAGATAAATTATTTTGAGATTTATTCATGTTGTTGTATAAATCAGTAGTGCATTCCTTTTTGTTGCTGAGTAGTGTTCAGTTGTATGGATGTATCAGTTTGTTTATCCATTCATCCCTTGGTGAACATTTGGTTTATCACCAGTTTTTGGCAGTTACAAATAAAGCGGCGATGAGCATTCATGAACCAGTCTTTGTATGGAGTATACTTTATTTTCTTTTATTTTCTTTTTAAGTAAATAAGTGGAATGGCTGGATCATATGGTAGGTGTATTGTTTAACTTTTTAAGAAACTGCCCAGCTGTTTTGAAAATTTTTAAATTTTAATTTTGCATTGGCACTAGCACTATGAGAGTTCATCTACATCCTCATCAACACTTGGTCAGTCAATTTTAGCCCTACCTACTAGAAGTAGGTCTGTAGTGGTATCTTACCATGCTTTTATTTTGCATCTCCCTATGGCTAATTATGTTCAACATCTTTCCGTAAACTTACTTGCCATTTGTATATCCTCTTGGTGAAGTGTCTGTTCACATCTTTTGCCTATTTATTTGTTGTTGTTGGGTCGTTTATTATTTTATAATTGAGTTTTAAGAGTTCTTTATATATTGGGTTTGTAAGTCTTTTATCAGATATATGTTTGCAAATATTTTCTTCTCAGCAGAAGTTTTAATGAAATTTAATTTTATCAATATGCTCTTTAGGGATTGTGTTTTTGGTTTCATATCCAAGAAATCCTAACTCAGTATCACAATAATTTCCTTTTATATTTTTAGAATGTTTTTAAATTTTACAATTAGGTTTATGACCCATTTTGAATTAATTTTTTATATGGTGTACAGTATTAGTGGCAGTTCTTTTTTTGCATATGGTAACGTGAATTGTTGCCTCTTCTGTTGAAAAGACTTATTCACTGAATTGCCTTTGCACCTTTGTCAAAATTCAGTTATCCATGTATGTGTCAGTCTATTCTGGATTCTTTATTTTGTTTCATTGATCTGTTTGTTTATCTTTACATCAGTACCATTCAATCGCTATTACTGGAGATTCATAGTAAGATTTGGAACGAATAGAGTTTGTCCTACAACCTTGTTCTTCTCTTTTAAAACTGTTTTGGCTATTCTGGGTCCTTTGCATTTTAGAATTATAGAATCAGCTTGTCAATTTCTACAAAAAAGCCTGCTGATATTTTCATTGGGCTTTTGTTGATCCAGAAGATCAGTTTAGGAAGAATTGAAAACAGTATAGTCTTCTGATCCATAAATGAGGTATTTCTCCATTTATTTTAGATCTTTAATTTCTTTCAACTGTGCTTTATAAGTTTCAACAGGTCTTTTGTGTCATTTGTCACATTTTCCCTATATCACATGTTTTAGGTGCTATTGAACATGTAAATGTAATATAAATGTAAATTATTAAGAAATTTTAAATTCACAACTGTTTGTTGCCAATATATAGAAATACAGTTGATTTAAGAAAAAATTTTAATTGTGATATAATATACAAAATTGTAAATTGTAACAAAATTTACAATTTAATTATTTTTATGTGTATAGTTCAGTAGTGTTAAGTATATTCACATTGTTGTGCAACCAATCTCCAGAACTTTTTCATCTTCTAAAACTGAAACTCTATATCCATTAAAGAGCAACTTCCCATTTACTCCAGCTCCTGGTAACCACCATTCTGCCTTCAGTTTCTGAGTATTGACTACTCTAGATACCTCATATAAGTGGAGTCATATACATAATTTGTCATTTTCTGACTGGCTTATTTCACTTAGCATAATGTCCTCAAGACATGTTGTCTTCAAGATTGTTGAAGGCATGTATGGCATGTGTCAGGATTTCCATTTTTAAAAAAAAATAATTTATTTATTTATTTATTTTTGGCTGCGTCGGGTCCTTGTTGCTCCCTGCTTTTGGCTGCGTTGGGTCCTCATTTCTGCTCACGGGCTTTCTTTAGTTGAGGCAAGTGGGGGCTACTCTTCTTTGCGGCGCATGGCTTCTCATTACTGTGACTTCTCTTGTTGCAGAGCACGGGCTCTAGGCACGCGGTATTCAGTAGTTGTGGCACACAAGTTCTAGAGTGCAGACTCAGTAGTTGTGGTGCATGGGCTTAGTTGCTCCGCGGCATGTGGGATCTTCTCGGACCAGGGCTCGAACCCATGTCCCCTGTGTTGGCAGGTGGATTCTTAACCACTGTGCCACCAGGGAAGGCCTTTCCTTCCTTTAAGGCTGAATAATATTCCATTTTCTGTATGTGCCACATTTTCTCTATTTATCTTTTGATGAGCACTTAGGTTGTTTCTGTCTTTTGGCTATTGTGAATAATGCCACTGAACATGAATGTACAAATATTGGGTTGACCAAATTGTTAACATATTATGGAAAAACCCGAACAAACTTTTTTGCCAACCCAATATTTCTTTGAGATCCAACTTTCAGTTCTTTTGCATATCTACCCAGAAGTGGAATTGCTAGATCATTGGATAATTCTATTTTTATTTATTTTTTTTTTTTGGCAGTACGTGGGCCTCTCACTGTTGTGGCCTCTCCCGTTGTGGAGCACAGGCTCCGGAGGCGCAGGCTCAGCGGCCATGGCTCACGGGCCCAGCCGCTCCGCAGCATGCGGGATCCTCCCGAGCTGGGGCATGAACCCGTGTCCCCTGCATCGGCAGGCGGACTCTCAACCACTGCGCCACCAGGGAAGCCCTATTTTTAATTTTTTAAGGAACCATTATACTGTTTCCCATAGTGGCTGTACCATTTTACATTCCCACCAACAGTGCACAAGGGTTCTAGTTTCTCAGGTGGAGAAACTCCTCATCAACACTTGTCATTTTCTTTCTTTCTTTTTTTTACAATACAGAATACAGTTAACTTTTATTTTTTTAATAAATTTATTTATTTATTTTTTACTGCATTGGGTCTTCGTTGCTGCACATGGGCCTCCTCCACTTGTGGCGAGCAGGGGCTACTCTTCATTGCAGTGTGTGGGCCTCTCACTGCGGTGGCCTCTCCTGTTGCGGAGCACGGGCTCTAGGCACGTGGGCTTCAGTAGTTGTGGTGCATGGGCTTAGTTGCTCCACGGCATGTGGGATCTTCCTGGACCAGAGCTCGAACCCGTGTCCCCTGCATTGGCAGGAGAATTCTTAACCACTGTGCCACCAGGGAAGCCCAACACTTGTCATTTTCTGTTTTGTTTTTGTTGTGGATAGTAGCCATCCTGATGTGTATGAAGTGATATCTCATTTTGATTTTGCATTTTCCTAATGATTAGCATGTTGAACATCTTCTCATATGCTTGTTTGGCCATTTGTATATTTTCATTAGATTTTGAATTGGATTATTTGGATTAACTCCTTATCAGATACATGTTTTGCAGATGTTTTCTCCATAGGTTGCCTTTTCACTCTGTTGATTCTGTCCGTTGATGCACAAGTTTTAAATTTTTATAAAGTCCAGTTTATCTATTTTTACTTTTGTTGCCTGTGTGTTTTGGTGTCATTGCCAAGAAATCATTGTCAAATCTAATGTTGTGAAACTTTTCCCCTATGTTGTCATCTAAGAGTTTTAGAGTTTTAGGTCTTATGTTTAGGTCTATTTTTTTCCCCGCTAATCCCAAACTCCTAATTTATCCCTCCCCATAGGTCTTTGGTTTATTTTAAAAGTTTGTAATTTTGTTGAAGCTCGATATATGTTGTTTCTTTTGTTGCTTGTCATTTTGGAGTCATGTCTAAGAATCCATTACTAAATCTAAGATTTTATCTCTGTGTTTTCTTCTAGGAGTTTTATGGCTTTTAGCTTAGTTCATTCATCTGTTTTGAGTTAATTTTTGTGTGTGGTGTGAGGTAGGGTTCCACCTTCATTCTTTATATGTGGAAATTGAGTTGTCTTAGCATCATTTGTTGGAGAGACTGTTGTTTGCTCATTGATTGAATGGGTTTGGCACTGTTGGCAAAAATCAGTTGGACATAGATATATGGATTTCTTTGTGGGCTTTCAGTTTTATTCAGTTGGTATATATGATAGACTCTCTCTTGCTTCTATGTCGACAAGTCACTGGTGTTTACTGTGTACTGTGATCCTTGAGTTGGGGGTTATGTGGGGGACAAAGGGAGTAGCTTTCAACCTTATCTTTTTCCAGTTGGCAGCAGATGACCTGATTGACAAAAGCCAGATGTCCTAGTTCATCTGGACTTTTTAGGTCATGTTGAGAAAGCAGGTGAAGGGGTTGGTGAAGATTGTCCTTTGCCTAGATACACACTATCCAGGCCAGACTTCTTAGTGTGGGTAAGGGATAGGTGGGTAAGTAAAGGTCTGTGCTTTACTTTGCCTGAGACTCCTATTACCACTTAACTCAGGTTGCTGCAGTCCAGGCTACCTACCATATGTATGTGCTGATTCTATTTGTGGAGAAATTCGGGCTCTCTAAGAAAGGCATTGTAAGTAATACAAGTGGTTAGTAGCACATACTCTGGAGGTATGTGACTCCCTGGATGTAATGCCAGCTTTGCCACTTACTAATCACTTGAATCAGGCAAGTACTTAAGCTCTGTGCATCTGAGTTTGGTCATCTATAAAGTGGGGATAATAATAGTTCCTGTGTCAAAAGATTGTAGTGAGGATAAAATGATAGTAATGTGCTTTGATCAGGGCTTGGCATGGTGTCTATTGCTGCTGCTGTAAAAGGATAATTTTTGCCTGTGTGTATCTCAGAATCCTTTGTAATAGACTGTCCCTCACCTGTGTCCTTGTCCTTCAGAGTGTTTATTTCCATTTTAAATTTTACATTTCATGAAGTGGGAGCCGGGATAGTTTCTTCTATTGCTGCCATGGTTCCCAGCATCTAGCTGACATATGGTAGAGCTCAACAAATATGTGTTGAATGAATTGATCCCTTGGAGTTTAATTTTTTTTTTTTTTTTTGGGCTGCGCCACATAGCTTGCGGGATCCTAATTCCCAGACCAGGGATTGAACCCGGGCCGCAGCAGTGAAAGCGCCAAGTCCCAACCACAGGACCACCAGGGAACGCCCTGGAGTTGAGTATTTTTATTGTTAAAGAATGTTGATAGAAATAGGAATATTTACAAAGACAGTTCTTGGGATCTTAGTTTGCTTTAAGTTGGTTGGTAGTTGATAAATTAAGTTTGAAAACTTGAGTGAGGGAAAAGCAGTTCTTTTACAAATATTTAATGAATGCTTGGTCTGTCCTACATGATAGCCATGTCATTTATTCAGCTATTTAATGTGAGACTGACAAATTTTTTTTTTTTTTTGCGGTACGCGGGCCTCTCACTGTTGTGGCCTCTCCCGTTGTGGAGCACAGGCTCCAGACACGCAGGCTTAGCGGCCATGGCTCACGGGTCCAGCCGCTCCGCGGTATGTGGGATCCTCCCGGACCGGAGCACGAACCTGTGTCCCCTGCATCGGCAGGTGAACTCTCAACCACTGCGCCACCAGGAAAGCCCGAGACTGACAATTTTCTTTGAAGTTTTGCGAAAAAGTCATTTCATCTGGAAAAATAAGCAGTAAAATTGTTTTTCTGACTTGCATTCCAATATTATTAGGTAGGAGGAAGAAAAGCAAAGCCTTTAGGTATAGTCATTTATTTGCTTTTTAAAACCATTTGTGTTCTCCTCGTGTTTATATTTAAAAGCTTTCTAGTAAAAAATTTATTTTTGATGGAGCATTTTACTAACCAGGTATATATGATATAAGCAGAAAGTACCATAAGTATGGATTATTAAAATATTGAGGGCTAATAGTGAAACATACTTTTCCTACATGTCTTTTATAGTAAAGCAGAGATGACTGACTGAATCTTGTGGCAGTACTTTCCAACTATGGAGTACCAATTTTCAATTAGAATGTATTTTAAAATAATTTTTTTTCTGTCCAGAAGTATGATGGAGCCAACAGTTTACATAGTTATAGACTTGGTTCCTTAAAATATCAAACTCAAATATTTCATTTTAACGTTGTGCATGACATAATAATGTATTTGATAAAGAGATTTATTATTATACATAAGAAATCCAGGAATAGTGTGCTGTGCTTAGCAGTTTAATATCACCAAGGACCTGGTGGGCTCATTACATTCATAAGCTTCACTCTTCTCAATATGTTGGCTTTTGGTCTTTAGGATTGATCCCTTGTGGTCTCTTAAGTTCAAGTGCATTTTAACAACCCTGCATTTTTAGTCCTGCCACCCCACATTTACTGTTTTTGACATTCTATTTTACATCTTTTTGTTTTGCGTATCCCTTAACTGCTTATTGCAGATATAGATGATTTTGCTACTTCTTTCTTTACACTTTCCCTACTAGCTTTATACATGGCAGATTTATTACCTTTACTGTATATTTGCCTTTACCAATGAGATTTTTCCTTTTATAATTTTCATGTTTCTAGTTGTGGCCCTTTTCTTTTTTTTTCCTCTTAGAAAAGTTCCTTTTAACATTTCTTGTAAAGTTGGTTTGATGGTGCTGAACTCTTAGCTTGCTTGTCTGTGAAACTTTTGATCTCTCCATCAAATCTGAATGAAATTCTTTGTTGAAGGTTTTCCCCTTTCATCACTTTAAATATCATGTCCCTTCCTTCTGGTCTGCTGAGTTTATGCTGAAAAGTCAGCTGATATTCATGGGAATTCCCTTGAATGTAACTTGTTGCTTTTATTCTCTCTTTATCTTTTATTTTTGCCATTTTAATTACTGTTTATCTTGGTGTGGTTCTCTTTGGGTTGATCCTGTTTGGGATGTCTGTGATTCCTGGACCTGGAGGTCTGTGTTTCCTTTCCCCAGTTAAGGAAATTTTCAGCTATTATGTCTTAAAATATGTTTTCTCTCTCTTCTCCTTCTGGGACCCCTATAATGCAAATGTAGTATGCTTGATGTTGTTCTAAAGGTCTCTTAGGCTGTCCTCCTTTCTTTCTTTTCCTTTTGTCTGTTCTGCTACAGTGATTTCTACTCTGTCTTCCAGCTTGCTGATCCATTCCCTTGTATCATTCAGTTTGTTGTTGATTCCTTCTAGTGTATTTTTCATTTCACTTATTGTATTCTTTGTCTCTGTTTGGTTCTTCTTTATATTTGCTTGTTATATGTATTATATACGCACAAAAGTTTAACTCTTTGTTAAACACGAGTTTTTAACTGTAATAGAGTCCAACATAACTTTTTCTTGCATGGATGGTGACAATAGTGTTGTGTATACAAACTCATCATGAAACTAAGGGACCTAATTTTGGGGTCTGTGATCTGTTTTGAGTTGCTTGTTTTTTAGTGTAGCAATATATACATAACATAAAATTTATCATCTTAGACATTTTTAAGTTCATAGTTCAGTGGCATTTAAGTATATTAAAGTTGTTGTGCAACCATTACCATTGTCCATCTCCAGAACTTATTCATTATCCCAAACTGAATTCGGTACCCATTAAACTATAACTCCCCAATTCCCTCTCCTCCCAGCCCCTGGCAACCACCATCTACAATCTATCTCTATGAGTCTGACTACTCTAGGTACCTCGTATAAATTGAATTATACAGCAACTGTCCTTTTATGACTGGCTTATTTCACTTAGCATATTGTCTTCAAGGTTTATCCGTGTTGTAACATGTCAGAATGTCCTGTCTTTTGTACTGCTGAAAACTATTCCCTTGCATGCATATACCATATTTTGTTCATACATTCTCCACCAATGGACACTTGGGTGGCTTCTACCTTTTGGCTGTTGTGAATAATGCTGCTGTGAACGTGGGTGTAGATACCTCTTGGAGACCCTGCATTCAATTCTTTTGGGTATATACCCAAAAGCAGAATTGCTGGACCTCTAGGTAATTCTATTTTTAATTTTTTTTTAGGAACCCCATACTGTTTTTCACAGTGGTTGTAGCATATTACATTCCCATTAACGGTGCACCAGGGTTCCAGTTTCTCTAAATCTTTGTTAACAATTAATTTTTTTTTTAGTCATGGCCATCCTAATGAGCACAGGTAATATCTCATTTTGCTTTTGATTTTCATTCCCCTAATGCTTAGTGATGTTCAGTGTCTTTTCATGTATTTATTTGTTCTTTGCCCAATTTTTTTTTTGTCCTTGAGTTGTAGGACTTTTAAAAAATATACTCTGTATGTTAATTTCTTATCAGATATGTGATTTGCAAATGTTTTCTTCTATGCGTTGTCTTTTTACTCTGTTGGTAATGTCCTTTAATGCACAAAAGCTTTCTATTTTGATCAAGTCCAATTTATCTATTTTTTTATTTTGTTGCTTTTTCTTTTGGTGTTATATCCAAGAAATCGTTGCCAAGTCCAGTGTCATGAAGCTTTTCCCCTATGTTGTCATCTAAGAGTTTTATAGTTTTAGCTCTTATGTTCAGGGCTTTAATCCATTCTGAGTTAATTTTTTGTGCATGATGTAAGGTAGAAAAGGTCTACATGTGAATATCCAACTTCCCCAGCACGTTTGTTGAAGAGACTGTCCTTTCTTCATTAAATGGCCTTAGCACCCTTGTTGCAAATGATTTGACCATTATGCAAGTGTTCATTTCTGGATTCTATTATACTCCTTAGGTCTATATGTCTGTCTTTATGCCAGTACCACACTGTTTTGATTAGCTTTGTACTATGTTTTGAAATCAGGAAGTGTGAGAACTACAGTTTTGTTCTTCTTTTTCAAGATTGTTTTGGCTATTCAGGATTCCTTGAGATTCCATGTAAGATCATGATATCCTCAAGCAAATAATTTTACTTCTTCCTTTCCAGTTTGGATGTCTTTTATTTCTTTTTTTCCCTAATTAGTCTGGCTAGAACTTCCACTACTGTGTTGAATAGAAACTGAAAGCGGGCATCTTTTTCTTCTTCCTGGTCTTAGAGGAAAAGTTTTTTCAGCCATTGACAATTTTGACATTAGGTGTGGATTTTTCATATGTGGCCTTTATATTGAGATAAGATAATTTCCTTCAATGCTAGTTTTTTGGAACTTTTTTTTTATCATAAAAGGGTGTTAATTTTCTCAAATGCTTTTTCTGCATCAGTTGAGATGGAGCATGTGGGTTTTTACCCCCCTTCATTTTAATGTGGTGTATTCCATTGGTTGATTTTTATATGTGAACTATTCTTAACATTCCATGAATAAATCTCACTTGGTCATGGTGTATAACCCTTTTCATATACTGCTGCATTTGGTTTGCTGGCGTATTGTTAAGAACTGTTGCATCAACAGCATAAGGAAAATTAGTCTCTAGTTGTCTTTTCTGGTAGGGTCTTTATCTGGCTTTATACAGGTAATGCTGTTTTCATAGAGAATGTTGATAAAATGTGGTCAGTTGTGAGAAGAGTTTGAGAGGGATTGGTGTTCTTTAAATGTTTGCTTTAAAGTGAAGCCATCAGGTTCAGGGCTTTTCTTTGTCAGGAGGTTTTTGATCACTGATTCAATCTCTTTATTAGTTCTAGGTCTGTTCATATGTTCTGCTTCTTTATGATTCAGCCTTAGTAGATTTCTAGGAATTTGTCTCTTTCATCCAGTTAATCCAACTTATTGGCTTACACATGTCCAAGTACTGCCTTATAACCTTTCTTTCATTTCTGATTTTAGCAATTTAAGTCTTCCTCTAGTTTTTTTTGGTTTTCCAAAGATTTGTCAATTTTTTCATATTTTCATAAATATCAACTTCATTTTGTTGATTTTCTGTGTTGCTTTTCTGTATTGCATTTATTTCTGCTTTAATCTACTGTTTCCTTTTTCTTGCTTTGTGTTTAGTTTTCTCTTTTCTAGTTTCTTACAGGGAAAAGTTAGATTGTTGATGTCAGATCTTCTGTAATAATCAGGCATTTACAGCTGTAAGTTTCTCTCTAAGCACTGCTTTAGCTGCATTTAACAAGCTTTGATATGCTGTGTTTTCCTTTTCCTTCATCTGAAAGTTTTGTAACTTTCTGTGTGATTTCTTTTTTGACACATGGCTATTTAGGAGTATGTTGAATAATGTTCATATTTATGAATTTTCCAAATTTTCTTATGTTACTGATTCCTAGCTGCATTGTGTTCAAGAACATAGTGTGATTTTTAATTCTTTTTTCTTTTTTTTTTTTTTTTTTTTGCGGTACGCGGGCCTCTCACTGTTGTGGCCTCTTCCATTGCAGAACACAGGCCCCGGACGAGCAGGCTCAGTGGCCATGGCTCACGGGCCCAGCCACTCCGCGGCCTGTGGGATCTTCCTGGACCAGGGCACGAGCCTGTGTCCCCTGCATCGGCAGGCGGACTCTCAACCACTGTGCCACCAGGGAAGCCCCACCTCATTGTGGTTTTGATTTGCATTTCTCTAATGATTAATGATGTTGAGCATCCGTTCATGTGTTTGTTGGCAATCTGTATATCTTTGAAGAAATGTCTGTTTAGGTGTTCTGCCCATTTTTGGATTGCATTGTTTGTTTTTTAGATATTGAGCTGCATGAACTGCTTGTACATTTTGGAGATTAATCCTTTGTCAGTTGCTTCATTTGCAAATATTTTCTCCCATTCTGAGGGTTGTCTTTTCATCTTGTTTATGGTTTCCTTTGCTGTGCAAAGGCTTTTAAGTTTTCTTAGGTCCCACTTGTTTATTTTTGTTTTTATTTCCATTACTCTAGGAGGTGGGTCAAAAAGGATCTTGCTGTGATTTATGTCATAGAGTGTTCTGCCTATGTTTTCCTCTAAGAGTTTTATAGCATCTGGCCTTATATTTAGGTCTTTGATCCGTTTTGAGTTTATTTTTGTGTATGGTGTTAGGAAGTGTTCAAATTGCATTCTTTTCCATGTAGTTGTCCAGTTTTCCCAGCACGATTTATTGAAGAGACTGTCTTTTCTCCATCGCATATTCTTGCCTACTTTGTCAAAGCTAAGGTGACCATGTGTGCATGGGTTTATCTCTGGGCATTCTATCCTGTTCCATTGATCTATATTTCTCTGTACCAGTACCATACTGTCTTGATTACTGTAGTTCTGTAGCATAACTTGAAGTCAGGGAGGCTGATTCCTCCAGCTCTGTTTTTCTTAAGATTACATTAGCTCTTTGGGGTCTTTTCTGTTTCCATACAAATTGTGAAATTTTTTGTTCTAGTTCTGTGAAAAATGCCATTTTTAGTTTGATAGGGATTGCATTGAATCTGTAGTTTGCTTTGGGTAGTATAGTCATTTTCACAGTGTTGATTCTTCCAATTTAAAAACATGGTGTATCTCTCCATCTGTTTGTATCATCTTTAATTTCTTTCATCAGTGTCTTATAGTTCTCTGCATACAGGTCTTTTGTCTGCTTAGGTAGGTTTATTCCTAGGTATTTTATTCTTTTTGTTGCAGTGGTAATGGGAGTGTTTCCTTAATTTCTCTTTCAGATTTTTCGTCGTTAGTGTATAGGAATGCAAGAGATTTCTGTGCATTAATATTGTATTTTGCTACTCTACCAAATTCACTGATTAGCTCTAGTAGTTTTCTTGTAGCATCTTTAGGATTCTCTATGTATAGTGTCATGTCATCTGTAACAGTGACAGTTTTACTTCTTCTTTTCCAATTTGGATTCTTTTTATTTCTTTTTCTTCTCTGATTGCTGTGGCTAAAACGTCCAAAACAATGTTGAATAATAGTGGTGAGACTGGGCAACCTTGTCTTGTTCCTGATCTTAGAGGAAATGGTTTCAGTTTTTCACCATGGAGAATGATGTTGGCTCTGGGTTTGTCATATATGGCCTTTATTATGTTGAGGTAGGTTCCCTCTGTGCCTACTTTCTGGAGGGTTTTTATCATAAATAGGTATTGAATTTTGTCAAAAGCTTTTTCTGAATCTATTGAGATGATCATATGGTTTTTCTCTTTGAATTTGTTAATATGGTTTATTACATTGAATGATTTGTGTATATTGAAGAATCCTTGCATTCCTGGGATAAAACTCGCTTGATCATGGTGTATGATCCTTTTAATGTGCTGCTGGATTCTGTTTGCTAGTATTTTGTTGAGGATTTTTGCATCTGTGTTCATCAGTGATATTGGCCTGTAGTTTTCTTTCTTTGTGACATCTTTGTCTGGTTTTGGTATCAGGGTGATGGTGGCCTTATAGAATAAGTTTGGGAGTGCTTCTCCCTCTGCAGTATTTTGGAAGAGTTTGAGAGGGTTTGGTGTTAGCTTTTCTCTAAATGTTTAATAGAATTTGCCTGTGAAGCCATCTGATCCTGGGCTTTTGTTTGTTGGAAGATTTTTAATCAGTTTCAATTTCAGTGCTTGTTCTGTTTATACTTTCTATTTCTTCCTGGTTCTGTCTTGGAAGGGTGTGCTTTTCTAAGAAGTTGTCGATTTTTGTCCATTTTATTGGCATATAGTTGCTTGTAGTAATCTCTCATGATCCTTTGTATTTCTGCAGTGTCAGTTGTTACTTCTCCTTTTCATTTCTAATTCTGTTGATTTGAGTCTTCTCCCTGCTTTTCTTGATGAGTCTGGCTAATGGTTTAACAATTTTGCATATCTTCTCAAAGAACCAGCTTTTAGTTTTATTGATCTTTGGTATCCTTTCCTTCATTTCTGATCTGATATTTATGATTTCTTTCCTTCTGCTAAATTTGAATTTTGTTCGTTCTTCTTTCTCAAATTGCTTTAGGTGTAAGGTCAGGTTGTTTATTTGAGATTTTTCTTGTTTCTTGAGGTAGGCTTGTATCGCTATCAACTTCTCTCTTAGAACTGCTTTTGCTGCATCCCATAGGTTTTGGGTCATCGTGTTTTCATTGTCATTTGTTTCTAGGTATCTTTTGATTTCTTCTTTGATTTTTTTCGGTGATCTCTTGGTTACTTAGTACGAATTGTTTAGCCCCCATGTGTTTGTATTTTTTACAATTTTTTTCCTGTAATTGATATCTAGTCTCATAGTTTTCTGGTCGGAAAATATACTTGATACGATTTCAATTTTCTTAAGTTTACCAAGGCTTGATTTGTGACCCAAGATAGGATCTATTCTGGAGAATGTTCCATGAGCACTTGAGAAGAAAGTGTATTTTGTTGTTTTTGGATGGAATATCCCATAAATATCAATTAAGTTCATCTTGTATAATGTGTCATTTAAAGTCTGTGTTCCCTTTTTTATTTTGTTTTGGATGATCTGTCCATTGGTGAAAGTGGGGTGTTAAAGTACCCTATTATTATTGTGTTGCTGTCAATTTCCCCTTTAATGGCTGTTAGCATTTGACTTATGTATTGTGGTGCTCCTATGTTGGGTGCATAAATATTTACAATCGTTATATCTCCCTATTGGATTGACCCCTTGATTATCATGTAGTGCCCTTTTCTGTGTCTTGAAATAATCTTTATTTTAAAGTCTATTTTGTCTGATATGAGAATTGCTACTCCAACTTTCTTTGATTTCCATTTGCATGGAATATCTTTTTCCATCCCCTCACTTTTAGTCTTTATGTGTCCCTAGGTCTGAAGTGGATCTCTTGTAGACAGCATATGTACAGGTCTTGTTTTTGTATCCATTCTGCTAGTCTGTGTCTTTTGGTTGGAGCATTTAATCCATTTACTTCTAAGGTAATTATCGATATGTGTGTTCCTATTACCATTTTCTTAATTGTTTTGGGTTTGTTTTTGTAGTTCTTTTCCTTCGTGTTTCCTGCCTAGAGAAGTTCCTTTAACATTTGTTGTAAAGCTGGTTTGGTGGTGCTGAATTCTTTTAGCTTTTGCTTGTCTGTAAAAGTTTTAATTTCTCTGTAGAATCTGAATGAGACCCTTGCTGGGTACAGTAATCTTGGTTGTAGGTTTTTCCCTTTCATCACTTTAAATATGTCCTGCCACTCCCTCTGGCTTGCAGAGTTCCTGCTGAAAGATCACCTGTTAACCTTATGGAGATTCCCTTGTATGTAGTTTTTTGCTTTTCCCTTGCTGCTTTTAATATTTTCTCTTTGTACTTAATTTTTTTTTTTTTTTGCGGGCCTCTCACTGTTGTGGCCTCTCCCATTGCGGAGCACAGGCTCCGGATGCACAGGCTCAGCGGCCATGGCTCACGGGCCCAGCCACTCCACGGCATGTGGGATATTCCCAGACCGGGGCACGAACACGTGTCCCCTGCATCGGCAGGCGGACTCTCAACCACTGCACCACCTGGGAAGCCCCTGGATCATCTTTACTGTCATTACTCTGAATTCTTATTCAGGTAGACTGCCTATTTTCTCTTCATTTGTTTGGTCTGGTGGCTTTTTTACCTTGCTTCTTCACCTGCTGCATACTTCTCTGTCTTCTCATTTTGTTTAACTTACTGTGTTTGGGGTTGGGGTCTCCTTTTTGCAGGCTGCAGGTTCATAGTTACCGCTGTTTTTTGTGTCTGCCCCCAGTGGGTGAGTTTGGTTCCGTGGCTTGTGTAGGCTTCCTGGTGGAGGGAACTGGTACCTGTGTTCTGGTGGGTGGGACTGGATATTGTCTTTCTGGTGGGCAGGGCTGTGTCTGGTGGTCTGTTTTGGGGTGTCTGTGAACTTCTTACAATTTTAGGCAGCCTCTCTGCTTATGGGTGGGGTTGTGTTCCTGTCTTGCTAGTTGTTTGGCATGGGGCATCAAGAACTGGGGCTTGCTGTCCATTGGGTGGAGCTGGGTCTTAGTATTGAGACAGAGGTCTCTAGGTGAGCTCTCACCAACTGACATTACGTGAGGCCAGGAGGTCGCTGGTGGTCCAATGTCCTGGTCTTGACCTGCCACCTTGGAGGCTCAGGCCTGACACGTGGCCGGAGCACCAGGACCTCTCAACCACACTGTACTCTTGTTTCCAACACACCCTGCAGGCAGAGATCCAGGAGACTGAATGATGTGGTAGGAATTCTCACCTTCTTCTGGCTTCTGTCCGGTGTCCCAGCATCTCTTACTGCAACAGCTTTGGGGCAAGTAGTATCCAGCCACTAAAGTTGCATCCCATTCTCATCCCAGCTGTTTGGTAGGAAGAAATTGCCCTCTACCCTTCTAGGTTATTCTGGCTGGTCAAAATGGCTGAAACTCTCACCTTAAATACCATCTTCTACTAAAGATAAAAGTGGGTGTATCTTTTATTTTTAAAGGGTATGGGTGCTAGTGGATGAGAGAGAATGATTTAATGTTGCACAATATAAATATCTTTGATATTGATTGTAAACAGGTCCTATAAATGAATATGAAAGATTATACTCTTTATGAAAAAAAGTGTGCAAAGAATGAACAGACAATTCATAGAAAAATAAATATAAATTCCTAATAATCATAGGAAAGAAGCTCAACTTCACTTGTAATCAGAGAAATGAAAAATAAAATGATAATCATTTTAAAAATCTAACAAATTTTAAAATTATTTGTAGTCTTAGAATATGGGGAAACAGGTATTTTCAAACACTGTTAATGAGACCGGTTCTTTTTAAAATTTTTGGTAACTTTTAAAAAGTTTTTTTTGTTTTTTATTTATATTCAGTTATGGATACACTCATATATTCATCCCCCTACTCCACCAGTTGAAACACAGTCTTATTTCATCTGCATTTTGTGTAAACTGGTCCTTAAGTATCAGCTGAGTTGAATCCAAGCTTTTGTTTGTTTTATTTTATTTTGGCAAGAATAAGTTATAAGTGGTGTTATTTCTTGTTGTAGCACATGATGCAAGAAATAATCTTTGACTCTCTTAGTGATGTTATGAATGATCAGGTTTCAGGTGTTAGTCTGATTATTCCTTCATGAAGTACCTTGTTCACTTTTACCTAATGACTTTCACGGCCATTAATAGTTATTGCCTAGATTTACTATTTAAGTGAGCTTATTACAAAGTGTGAGGATTATATGTTAATCATTCCTTCTTCATTCATTATTGAAATTCTTAAAAAGGAGAACTTTAGCTAATCAGTATTGGGTTACCCTGAGATATGGAAAAGCAGAATAAATGCTTCTCTCTTTCTCTCTTTTTTTTTTTTTACTCCACATTTACCAATTTTCAGAATAATGGCTTAGTTTTCTAGCATCCACCAAAGATTGATGGACTTACAAATTTGAATATATATATGTTTCAATCTGTGGCAGACATTACTCTTTTTACTCAGTCTTTGCCCAGTGCCGTTTCCTTCATGTTGGCTCCTGAATCCTTTTGATATGACTGTAGTCTGTGATAGCATCTTTGCTTTTGGAAAGATATGTTCCAGGATCATGTACATATTTTGCCCCAAACCTGGAATCAGCTCATTGTCTAAAAAGTTCAATTTTCTTTTAGTGGGAAATGATATTTCAAGACCACAGTCTGGGCTCTAGGAGATGTTCGCTTCTGTTGGGTTTGCTCATTTTTTTCTAGATCTTTTCAGTGAATAGAATTAGGAAATCGTAACTATTTTCCTTTAAGGTAATGTGTATCATAATCTATACTGATATTTTTAAACCAGATTTAGGATTTCAAGTATTTACTTCTTTGATTTTATATTTGTATCTTTTTCTCTTACAAAGAAAATCTTGGTTCCTAGAGACAATAGCATAGTACCTTATTTACTCTGTTCTACTAGTTACATTTGAAAGTTTCAGGAAATAAAAACAATGTTATTAGTACCAACATGATTACTTTAAAACAGTTCAAGATTTTTTTGACCCTTAGAATGTAGCCTCTAAGGATGTGCGTTCAAATTCTGTGTTTTAAAGCAACTAAACAACATCTTGATACACAGGTTGATTTATTTCATTTGGATTTAATTTTGTTTTAGAATTAGGTAACGCATTTACATGGTTCCAAAGTCAAATATATAAAACAAGGTATGAAATCTTGCTACCATCTCTGTGGCCTCCATTTCTCTCCCTCCTTCCTTCTGTATGTAACTGCTTTTCTTTGGTTGCTTATTTTTCTTTCCACCTGTGTTTTGTTTTTTAATATAAGCAAATATATGTGTGTGCATAGGTATTCATATTATTTGATCATCTCTTAGATTAAAAAGTACTGTACATTGCACAGTATTGTGTGCCTTGCTTTTTTTTACTTAACAACATATTCTGATCATTGCTCCAAAGCAATATGTAGACATCTCCTTTTATTACTGTATAATACTCCAGTGTGTGGATTTACTATAGTCTACTCTGTCAGTACTTTACTGAATGAACCGAGTCCCTTGTGAAGGCAGAAGCACTATCAGAGTGTTCCCAAAGCCTTGTGTGTATGACACCTCATATTTTGGCCATTTTGTCTTTGGGACAAATCCCTAAAGTGGGATTGTTTCTTTGGAGGATAAATATGTAAGTAATTTTGCTAGATGTTGCCACATTGTACCATTTTTCATCCCATTAGCAGTGTAAGAGAATATTGTGAAACTTTGGAAGTTTTGCTATTCTGATAGTGAGAAATTATCTGAGTAAACCTCAATTTTGCATTTTTCTTATTATGAATGATGTTGTTGAAGTGCTATTTGATATCTTATTCTATGAACTGTTTGTGCTTACCTTTTGCCCATCTTACTATTGCGTTGTTAGTCTTTTTCTTCTTGATTTTTTAGAAGAATTTTATATGTTAGAGATATTAGTTGATTAGCTGATGTAAGTTGAAGTGTATTTTTTTTTACCCACAGTTTGTGCAGCTTTTTGATTATAATTGGTTCTTATTATAATTTAAAGTGTGTATATAACCTTTGGCGCAATTCTACTTCCAGGAATTTATCCTAGAATGCTGTACATTTGTATATATGAAAGGATATTAATTGTCCCAACAATTCCATTCCTTGGTTATAGCCAAGGGAATTGGAAATCTATGTTTCTACAAAAACTTGTACATCAGTGTTTATAGCAGCACTATTCATAATAGCCAAAGGTAGAAAAAACTCAAGTGTCAATTAAACTGATGAATGAGTACACAAAATGCAGTATATCTATACAATGGAATATTGTTTGGCCATAGAACTGAAAAATGAACATGGATGAACTTTGAAAATATTGTGCCGAATGGAAGCAGCAAGACACAATAAGCCACACGTTTTATGATTACGTTTGTGAATTCTATTTATATATGATTCTAGAATAGGCAAATCCACAGAGACAGAAGGTAGATTAGCTGTTACCAGGGGATGGGGTGAGGAGAAAATGGGGAGTGAGTGCTAATGGATATGAGATTTCTTTTTAGGTGATGGTTTTAGAACTTTGTGAATATATGAAAAACCACTGAATTGTATATTTGAAAATGGTGAATTTCATGGGATATAAATTATATCCCAATAAAAAAATTTTAATGAGTATCTCCAACCTAATCATGAGAGAACATTAGACATATTCAAACTGAAGGGCATTCTACAAAATAACTGGTGAAGTATATACCAGAACTCCTCAAAAGTGTCAAGATCATGAAAAATAAAAAATAAAAATCTTAGGAATCATCTCAGATTGGAAAAGCTTAAGGAAACATGAGACCTAAATGCAGTGTGAAATCCTGGATTAGGTCCTAAACTAGGAAAAAGAAAAAATTAGTGGGGAAAATAGTGAATTCAAATAAGATTTGTAGATTAGCTAAAGTAGTGTAGTAATGTTAGTTTCCAGGTTTGAATAATTGTACCATAGTTATTTAAGATGTTAACATTTGGGGAAGCTGGTAAGGGGTATACAAGGACTCTACTGGTTTTACAGCTTTCTATAAGTTTAAAATTATCTCAGAAAGTTTTAAAATGAAAATTATTAATTGCAACAACATTGAAAAAGTGGAAACTCCATTGATAACGATCAATATGGAATGGTTAAAATAATGCTATATTCATACAGTGGAATACCATGTAGCTATTTGTATACAGTGACATGGAAAGATATAGAATAAGGTAAAAAAAAAAGGTAATATGTATATTCTGTTACCATTTATATAAAAGGATGTTTTTACCTGTGAATGTACATTCATAAAAATATATGACAGATTTCTAGCATTGTGATTGCCTATGGAGAGTAGAACATGTATATTCCCTTACTTTAAGGTTTTATGACTTTCATTTGTTCATGTAACAGTTGTAATATTTTTAAGTGTATATATTCCATAAAAAGGAATG
Source organism: Lagenorhynchus albirostris (assembly GCF_949774975.1). Classification (NCBI taxonomy): domain Eukaryota; kingdom Metazoa; phylum Chordata; class Mammalia; order Artiodactyla; family Delphinidae; genus Lagenorhynchus; species Lagenorhynchus albirostris. Next base: position 91,059,580 of record NC_083101.1, on the reverse strand, counting down.
CAGAAAGATAATAAACTCATTAGTCTCTACTGTTATATAAAACATTAGGTGGAAGAGAAGTGCTAAGTCCAAGTATGTAGTTCCCTTAATACTGCCTTTCATGTATTTGATATTTTGGTTCTTTGTATTAAAGCTCATCAGCTAACTTTTAGGAGTATATGTGCAGTGATTCATTGGTTTGTTGCTGTGTCCTACTTTGAATGAAATCCATGGAGTACTTGTTTTGCACCATGTCTTGTTTTGATGACTAGTTACAAGCTTCTATACTATAGCCAGAGTGATGTTAAACCCCTTGTCATGTCTCCTTAGGAGAGAATCACAGTAGGCTTAAGAGAGCTGAGACTAGGGGCTTCCCTGGTGGCGCAGTGGTTGAGAGTCCACCTGCCGATGCAGGGGACACGGGTTCGTGCCCTGGTCTGGGAAGATCCCACATGCCGCGGAGCGGCTGGGCCCGTGAGCCATGGCCACTGAGCCTGCGCGTCCAGCGCCTGTGCTCCGCAACGGGAGAGCCCACAACAGTGAGAGGCCCGCGTACACACACACACACACACACACACACACACACACACACACACACACACACACACACACAAGAGAGCTGAGACTAGAAGTTGTTTTCCTTCTTAAGCAATACAATGTTAATTCCTCATATTAAAAAAATAAAATCAGTGCTTACTGTTTCCTATGACGGGTAGTATACAGTCTTTTAAACAGAATGCTATGGACAATGCCTTTTATTTACCTATAAGCTAACTTTCAGTATGCTAGGAAAATCATCACTGAGTTAAAAACTTCCTGCATTTAGCACCCTGGAGTACCCTACATGTGAGAGGAAGCTCAAAGACAAGTCTAGACCTACAACTGCTCTTGGCTTTTTCTATTTGAAGTTTATGTTTGAAAGAAATAGGTCTTAATCCATATGGATGCCTCATCATTAATCACACAGGCTTCCTTTCCTTCTATTGAAGAATGCCCTTTTGGGGTCCCTTACATGATTTCGAATATTCCACATGCTTATATATGTAAATGTATGTATATATACATTTTTCTTTAATTGTGGTAAAATACACATAATATAAAAATGGATAAAATGGTAAATTTTAAGTGTACAGTTCAGTAGTATTAACTATATTTGCATTGTTAATCGACAGAACATTTTCATCTTGCAAACCAAACTTATACCCATTAAACAACAATTTCCTCTTTCCTCCTACCCTGGCCTGTGGCTTTGGCATCCATCATTCTACCTTTTGTTTTTGTTTTTTTAAAAAAAATTATTTATTTTTTGGCTGCGTTGGGTCTTCACTGCTGCACACGGGCTTTCTCTAGTTGCAGCAAGCAGGGGCTACTCTTTGTTGCAGTGAGCGGGCTTCATTGCGGTGGCTTCACTTATTGCGGAGCACGGGCTCTAGGCACGTGGGCTTCAGTAGTGGTGGCTCACGGGCTTAGTTGCTCCGCAGCATGTGGGATCTTCCTGGACAAGGGCTTGAACCCGTGTCCCCTGCATTGACAGGTGGTTTCTTAACCACTGCGCCACCAGGGAAGTCTCATACCTTTTGTTTCTATGTGTTCTTCTACTTTAGACACCACATATTAGTGGAATCAAAAAGTATTTGTTTTTTTTTGTGACTGGTTTATTTCACTTAGCATAGTGTCCTCAAGGTTCATTCATGTTGTAACATGTTTCACATGCTTATATTTTAAGCCATTTGTCACCCACGTTCCCCTGCTTCCGAACACCACTGATACTGTGAAGTGTTGTGTTTTTTTTTGTAGTCTAGCGTTCAAAAAATGATTTCTCAGACATTTGTGTTTGCTCTTTCTAATCACAAATGTCTATAACATATAGTGACTACACAATTTACTCTTTTAAATAAAATAGTAAAAAATGATGTTTGTGATGAAGGGTAATCTCACACATTTTTCATTGAGTTATGTTTGGACTAAGGATGATATTGGAGAGTTACAAAAGAGACTCAAAAATAATCTTAAGAGTTTAAAATTAATCATGAGGGCAACGGGGTGGGGAGTTGTATCAGTTACTATTTGCTACATAAGAAACTACCCCAAAATTTAGTGGCTTAAAACAAATATTCTTTGGGTTAGCAGTTTGGGCTAGGCTCAGTGTGGGGTTCTTCACTGGATTTTTTTGGAGTTACTCATACTTTAGTCATCTGCAGGCTTGATTGGAGTTGGATGATCTCAACTGGCCTTGCCCCTGTATCAGGCAGTTGGCAATGGCTATTCACTGGTTGGTCTGGAGGGCCTCATATGCTCTCATTCTCCTATGCCTAGATGGTATTTCTTCATGTGGTCTAGAAGGCCTCTGGAGGCCTATGTCAGAAGTCCGTGTTGTTACTTTACCTATCTGTTGGTTAGATCAAGTTATTAAACCACCCCAGATCTAGGGAAGTGGAGAAATAGACTGTACCTTTTGATGGAACTGACAGCACAGTCATGTTGTAGAAAGGTTTTGTGTACAGGAATGGGAGGAACCTATAGCTCATTTTTTGCAGTCTTCTACAGGAGTAATAGAATAAGATTTGTATTTTAGAATGATCACTCTGAGTGTAGTGTCAAGAAAGATTTGGAGGGGGCAGTGAAGAGGAGTCAAGGCAGGATCATCTGTGGGAGAGATGGTAATGTGAGTGTGTAAAAACATCATCACACACTTTTCATCCTCTGCTTCTAAACATCTCAAGATGTTCCATACTGATTTATAAAGAGGCAAAATGGAGAGGGGAGACATTGAACTGATCCAGAGAGGCTGCACTAGATAATGTTCAACAAGAAATAATCAGTTAAGCTTTGATAAATACTTTCTAATTAGCTCATAATTTAAAGGAGAAGCCTGTGTCACTTTTTTCATTAGCATACTAGCCACCAAGAGCTTAGGAAGAATTGGAAGGAAAGCAGATTTATTTTTGTCACCATTTCATATCCAGTTGCCCACACAAAGTTCCCACCATACCAGGGCCCGGCTGTCATGCCACATTGGTATTTGCTAGGGATGAATGATAATTCAATTAAAGTAGTTTATGTAGAGGTGAAAGAAAGTGTTTGCATTTTAGAAGAGGTGTTTGTTAATTTAAACAATTTCTCACTGACAGATGTAAGCTTTTAATGTTTGAACAAAAGGTGGGTTGTCTATTTTTTGCAAGGTGTTAAAAATAGCATAATTATATAATGATATGTGCACACAGACAAAAGTGTGTACCTGTTTTTATATTTAATCAGCATTGCAGCCACATGGATCTCTTTTCCAGTGGTCTCCATAAATAGAGCTTGCCTGGGAAAGAAGCACTAAATCACAGAAATTGCAAATGAGAAATAGGGTGGCCCGCCTATGCTTTCTACTGTGGGTGGTTTTCAGAGGGTTATTTTGTTTTGTTTTGTTTTTAATTCTTGTGTGCATGATGCTTGATAAACAAAATGATTTAAAAGGAATAGTTAGGCTATTTGTTGACATATTCACTCGAAGTTTGAGAGTAGTTTCTTTGCAGTGTGGGGTGGGTAACTATCAGAATTTCCACCCAAATAATTTGGAAATTATTAGTAAATGCATATAACCCATTTACTTTTTTAAAAGTTATTTTTGCCACCACTTCTGCTTTTGTTTTCATGCTGTGGATTTTAAAACAGATTACAGATATCTTCTTATTTCAAAATTTAATACATTAGCATGTGGCTCTAAGGTGTGAGGATATTTTTAAAAATCTTACTTCAGTACCATTATTACAATGAGTATAAGTCTTGAGTATCATTTAATATTCCATTTTCAAATTTCCATGACTGTGTTGATGAAAAATTAATCAGTCGATCTAAGAAAGAAATGGAAAATTTTGAGCCAAATTTGAGGATTATAACTGGGAAGAGTATCTCAGAAAACTCTGACAACTGTTTGGCCCATCAGAAGTCAAGACACAGTTATATTAAGCTTTTCTGAGACAGAGCGTTGTCCATCAAATGACATATTATTGACAGTTCACACAATCCAGATCTGAGTGCCATGTGACACCTTATCAAGAAAAGAATGTTATCTTTAAGGAGTTGACTTAGGAGAATGTTGTTCTTCATGGTTGAGGGGAAATTTCTGCTGATGGGGAAGGTTTGGTTGATGCATAATGCAGATACACAATCCACAGTGGGGAGAGAGGGGGTGCCAAATGGCAGAGAAAATTTTTTATGTTTAAATTTTTCTTGTCTTGGCATAAAATACGAATTTTATTTCACAGTTGACTCAGTTTTTTTCCAGTTAGTTTGAGTCAAAACCCAAAGTGCACATATTGCTTTTGGTTAATATTTCTTAAATTTGTTTTAATCTATATACTGATGTAGTATATGGTTCCTCCCCCCCACCCCATACTGTTTCTTTGAGGAATATGGGTCATTTTTTTCTACATTCTGGGGTTTGCTGTTTAAAAGACCAGAGAAAAGACATCAGTCTCAGAAGAGCTCCTTCTTCTATATCGTGTATTTTGTCGAGTGCTTGTTATATAGAGAGAAGAGCTATTTGGGATACATCTCTGAACAAAACAGACAAAAAATCCTTTTCCTTCATGGCATTTACATTCCCATTCCAGGGGAGGTAGACAATAAACAGAATGAAGTTTGTTAGACATCTTCTAGAAAACAATAGAGCATAACAAGGGAATAGGGACGTGTAGGACCAGTTGGATGTGTTAGATGTGTGGCCAAGTGCAGTAGGAGCTAGGGAGGGTGGAGCAGAGGAGTAACATCTGATTTACATTTAAATGGTTGCTCTGGCTGCCCTGCAGAGGGTGAAGGAGCTAAGATGGAAAGCTACTCTGTTATTGGCACAATTACAATGGCAGAGTTTCTGACTCCAGGGGCTGGAACAACTGATGCAGAAGGTCTCCTCACAGGCAGAGGCTGATGAGTTGCTACCATTTCCATTCACTATTCTATTGATAAAGAACTGATGAAACTGAAACCTCACAGCTCAGATGGGATTTGAACCCACAGGCTGGGATTCGAACCCAGACTTGAACCCACTGTCTTTTAATTGAGGTCACACACCTGGTCTCAGGATTTAATGATGCTCAGGTTCTTTATGTCTTGTCACAGAAAGAATTCAGTGAGAGACAAAGTGATAGGTAAGTAGATTTATTTAGAGAGATAACACATTCCATAGACAGAATGCAGTTGTCTTGGAAAGTCAGAGCGGCCTAGGGAGAAACACTGCACAGACAGAGTGTGGGCCATCTAAGAAGGCAAGAGGCCCTGAAATATGGGGTGGCTAGTTGTTAAGGGCTGGGTAATTTCATTGGCTAACGAGTGGGAGGATTATTCCAACTATTTCGGGAAAGTGATGGGGATTTCCAGGAATTGGGCCACGACCCACTTTTTGGCCTTTTGTGATTGGCCTCGGAACTGTCATGGCGCCTGTGGGTATGTCATTTAGCATGCTCATGTATTACAATGAGTGTATACTGAGATTCAAAGTCTAGTGGAAGTCGAATCTACCACCATCTTGGACCTAGTTGGTTCTAACTAGTTTATGCTGTATTCAAGGCTATGTCATTCTTTTAAAGGTTGTGCTCTACCCCCTTCCCTCCTTGTTTCAAAACATGGTTTGAAGGCTGGGTTATATTAAAGATCTTTTTTTTAGTTGTTTGATGCTTAATTTCTTCTTTTTCTTTTAAATTTTGTAAAATGCTTTCTGTTTTTCAAATGTCTTATTTAGTGACATTTAAAACTACTTATTATTAGACATTGCAAAAATCTAGAAATTTACAAGTTTGGATTTTTAATAACAATTGTTCTTGGCCTGTTTTGAAAATTTTCAAAACTACAAAAATTAAAAGAATAGTAAAATGAATAGTCATTCCCTTCATCTAAATTCAACAATTTAACAAAATTAAATTTTGTGACATTTGCTTTAGAAAGTATATATGTTCCTTTTTTTTTTTTTTTTGCCAAATCATTTGACAACAAGTTGCAGTAACATTAAGGCTGTTGCAGGAAAGATAGCGGGAGTGAGAGGATGGTCACCTCCTATCTCAGGCGAGTCCCTGGGACAGCCACCAAGTGTGGGTTCTTGGCTTTGCACAGGAAAGAATTCAAGAGCAAGCCATAGTAAAGTGAAAGAAAGTTTATTCAGGTAGAAACACACTCCATATACAGAGTGTGGACCATCTCAGAAGGTGAGAGAGGCACCAGGGTACGGGGTTGTCAGTTTTTATAGGGGTAGGTAATTTCATAGCCTAATGAGTGGGAGGAGTATTCCAGCTATTTTGGGGAAGGGATGGGGATTTCCAGGAATTGGGCCATTTCCCACTTGTTGACCTTTTATGGTCAGCCTTGGAACTGTTATGGCACCTGTGGGTGTGTCATTAGGTGTGCTGATGTGTTACAGTGAGCATATACTGAGGCTCAAGGTCTAGTGGAAGTCGACTTGTGCGCCATCTTGAACCTAGTTGGTTCTAACCAGTTTATCGTGTCCTCAGGCCATGTCATTCTTTTAAAGGTTGTGCCCTGCCCCCTTCCTGTCTCAATGCCAAATGATTATCTAATATATAGTACATATTGAAATTTTTTCCTCTTGTCTCCTTTTTATCCAGGATCCAGTTCAGTATCCCCCATTTGTTTTCTATGACTCTTGTTTCCTTTAATTTATACAAGTCTCCTACCTTTACTTTGGTCTTTTATGACATTGACTTTTGTGTGTGTGTGTGTGGTACGTGGGCCTCTCACTGTTGTGGCCTCTCGCGTTGCGGAGCACAGGCTCCGGACGCGCAGGCTCAGTGGCCATGGCTCACGGGTCCAGCCACTCCGCGGCATGTGGGATCTTCCCGGACCAGGGCACGAACCCATGTCCCCTGCATCGGCACGTGGACTCTCAACCACTGCGCCACCAGGGAAGCCCCGACATTGACATTTTTAAGGAGACCAGGCCAGTTGTCTTGTAGAATGTCTCACAATCTGAATTTGATCATTTCCTCATGATTAGATTCTAATTAAACCATGCAGATGTGCTTTTACCTTTTGAAGTCTTAAAAATATAAGCTTAGGAATAATGGGGATTTTGCAAAGTCTTTTGTAAGTATCACTTCCAGTTATTACAAAATGCTAGTACAGCACTTGATTTTGTAAAAACCATTGGCACAGAGTCAAAGAACATTAAATTGAGTGGACTTTTAGGTTTTATCTCGAGAAGTCATAAACTGCAGAAAACTAGCAGAATAGGCACAGTTTTTCAAACAAAACAGAAACAGAAAGCTGGATTTTGACACCTTGAGGTATCAAAGTGTGTTTTCAGATTTGACCTAGTCCTTATTGTTCTTCCCCACCTCCTATAATTTTACGTCATCTGTGCTGCCCCTGAAGCTTTTGAGCATATCCCCTGCTACACTCTTGTGTAGCAAGGGAAACTTCAGGCTTAGGCCAAATTGCTAAGGAACACATAATTAATGTGTTCAGACAGAATATTCAGGTCCTGGAACTCCAGTCTCTTGAAGAAGCAGTTGATTTCCTACCAAAGTTCCAGTGATTTGCATTGATGGGACAAGTAGAAAGTCTCATCAATGGCACCTTCCATGATTAGGGAAGATGAAGAAATCAGAGATACCACAGAATTAAGTTTTATCTTAAATAATATAGGTAGGTCCTAAGTTTATTTTATACAGTTTGTGTGTGTGTGTGTGTGTGTATGTTAGATACCATTTTAGGATAATGAGTTTCTTATAGCTGTTTACTATTTTTCATAATAATTTCCTTCCTTTTTTAGCTACAAGGCTTTGGCCGACCAAGTGTACACCATGCTGCTCTTGTCATCTTCCTTGAATTCTTTGCATGGGGCCTATTGACAACTCCAATGTTAACTGTAAGTATTGCTGAACTAGGTCCTTGTTTATGAGAGCAGAGACATTGTTAAGCATATGTCCCCAGAGCTATATGTCTAGGTATGTATTTGAGAGTAGCTCTTGACAATAATTTAAGACTGTTTACCATTGGGTTGTTTCCACTGTGTAGACTGTGAACCACCTGCAACTAAATACCTGCTTATTAAATATTCCTGGGTAGCAGGGCCACTCCCAGAATCTCGGGAGTGCTGTGAATGAACTACAGTCTGTATATCTAGGAAAATCTTTAAGAAGTCTTTAAGAAATTATTGCAAAGCTTTGTTGAAGTTTGTAACTTCCTTTGTATGGGTGTAATGACCTTTGACTTAAGAACACAGTAACAGGAGATTAGTAAGTACCATTTAACAATGACAGTGATGAATGTAAGAATGCCCCGATTTCCGTTTTTGATAGCTGACCTACAGCCATTTCTTTGTAGAAGCCATTGAATTTCTTAGTAAGAACTTGGATGTTTGATATATAGTGTGGTTAGAGGGAAGGGAGATGCTGAAGAAAAGATTGGGGTGCAGATTTTAGGTGCCTAGTAACTACTTAACACTTAGTTTTAGTAAAGGTATTTTTTAATTGGCCTTACAGTTCAGTTGACTTAAATTGTTTTTTAAAAATCGTTGGTTAGGGCTTCCCTGGTGGCACTGTGGTTGAGAGTCCACTTGCCGATGCAGGGGACACGGGTTCGTGCCCCGGTCCGGGAAGATCCCACATGCCGCGGAGCGGCTGGGCCCGTGAGCCGTGGCCGCTGAGCCTGCGCGTCCGGAGACTGTGCTTCCGCAACGGGAGAGGCCACAACAGTGAGGGGCCTGCACACTGCAAAAAAATCTTTGGTTAACCCTTCCCAATCACCAGCCTTACCAGAGAATCCCTTTGGGTTCAGATAAACTTTGTTCCCAAGTTAGGTTTAGAAAATAGAGAACTTTAGAGGATGACTATTAGCCTTACATATGACTTTGCTATACCCTTTTTAAAATTTTTAATTCTTTTGGCACAGTTAAAATTACATTTTGGATGGAACAGGTTAAAAAACTGCCTGTGTTTTTATCCTCTATTTTATTCTTTTTCATTGCATTTCCTTTTTCTTCATAATGCTTTACTGCAGGAGGTAACTGGTTATTAGTTAATGGGGGATAAGCGGTCTCCATTTTAAGTTTCACGAAATCCTGCGTGCTGTGTGAATCACAGTCTCTAGTGCCTAGGGCTGCCTGGAACACAGTTGATGCTCAACGTGTATTTTCTTTGAACAAATGTATGTGTTGTGGGCACACACATAATGTGTTGTGAAGTTATTGCTTCTCCAAGACATATTTTTAGTGTAAATATAGACACACCATGCTGCTCATTTTAATAAACTGTTATAATAATTTTTTTTTTTTTTTCCCCGGTACGCGGGCCTCTCACTGTTGTGGCCTCTCCCATTGCGGAGCACAGGCTCCGGACGCGTAGGCTCAGCAGCCACGGCTCACGGGCCCAGCCGCTCCGCAGCATGTGGGATCTTCCCGGACCGGGGCACGAACCTGTGTCCCCTGCATCGGCAGGCGGACTCTCAACCACTGCGCCACCAGGGAAGCCCATATAAAAATAATTTTTCATTAATTTTTAATTTTTGGCCCTAGTTCTCTGAATTTTTCCCCACAGTTTCTTTAGCTTACAAAGTTAAGAGTTTCAAACTAGTATTTTTCTGATGCAACCCGTTGCCTATAATTGCTAAATGTAGAAGTAATTCTGTAATCATTCTTCATTTGGTAAGAATTCAAATTGAAATGAAGAATGTTGTAGTGTTTTTGATACCATGTGAGAAATTCTAAAACCTCCTTCCAGATGGTTAAAATTCTTGGGCCTTTTTGACCCTAGACCAGATTATCAGATCCCTTTTAAATTTAATTAATAAGTTAATGGACTAATTAATGTACCTTCTTCCTTCTTACTGCCCAAAGCAGATAATTTTCTTAGGGTTACTGTGTCCCTGTTAGACCCTGCAGTGCAGTCTTAGAAACCAGCTTAAGTGCTGCTTTACTGCCTCTTTGCAGTTTCTGAGCAATTTTGCTTCTTGCAAAGATTTGGTTAAAAAGAACATTTATGTGAGGAATACAGAGTTACTAGCGTCACTCTACAGTGTCATAGAAGAAGTGTTGTTGAGTTAATAGATGTGCTTATTCTCTTTCTCTAAGCTCTTGGTGTTGCTAAATTAAGCTAAATGTCCTTTACTTTCCTATCTCCCCCAGATTTTACACCACAGTTTAACTCTCTTTCTTTTTTGACATGGGGGGACTGGTTCACTCCTCCTTTTGAAAAGAAAGATCTCTTTTTTTCCCCCCTTGCTGTAGCTAGTGGGCAGCACTCTGTCCTGTTTCCAAAGCAAGAAAATACAGTCTTGAGATGAGGATTTGGAAATATAAAACAGTACATACATATTCATATATTGTCCAATCTGACTATCTCTGCATCCTAGCATTCATTAGGACCCTCTGTTTGAAGTAGTGTAGAACAATTTCTTCTTCTTAGTCATTTTCTCTGAGATTTGTTGCCTGTTTCATGTGGCCATGTCATAGATTACAACTTTAGTTTGCTAATTAAGCACCATCAGAAAGGTCTCCACCCCTAATACACTGAAGCAAAACCACAAAGTTGGCCTTACACAGTGACCTTAACCTTCTAGTAGTACTATTAGTTCTTCGTACATAAAAATGACCTTTCTCTTGTCTTACATCCCTGCCTGACATTCTACCCTCTACTCAAAATGTGCATCCTTTTAGAGGGCCTGATCTCATTTTAATATAAATAAAGTAATCTGATTAAATTTATTTAAAAGTCTTTAGGTATATTTAAATAGAGCACTTATTTCAATAAAGATATACTTAATATTCTTGTGAGTGAAGAATTTTAGTTTTGCAATTTGCAGATTTTCTTTTATAAGCTCACCTTCCTGGAATCCTGATAGAGATTCAAGGACTCAATATTCCTTACTATACCATCTTCTGTCTGTATGGTGATCTAATAATCCAAAGAATTCTCTTTAAACACTTCCCTGCTGCATTCAGTTTTCCTATCCCTTCTTACTTACTCTCAAAATATGTTTTCATTTAACAAACATATATTCTATCTCATCAGCCCCTTATTTGCTCCACAGTCCAGCGCTTCTGCTTCCTTTGCTTTAATCAGTGTTTCCTCTTGGGAGTTGAGGTGGATGGAATGGATAGAGCTGTTTGTCAGGCATTTTGGGCATAATACACAGGCACTTTGAGGCATGATTTGCTCTGCACATGAAAAGGAAGTAAGTTCTAACCATAGTCACATGGACACTGTTTGCTTTCTGGATTCATAAGATTTTCCAGGCTCATTTTTATGGTTTTGACAGGTTCCTAATAGTGTTTTGACCAAAGTACCCAGAACCTACCCTCTTGTGTGTCATATAATTATTAAAATAAGTAGCATTCACTAAAGGTATCCATAATATATGATGACAGTGTGTTAAATTTTTGCCTTCTTTTGCCAAGCTGACCGTTATGATATCATGAGTATTAATTAGACACAGTGACCTTTGTTTGGCATTTATTTCTGACCTATTTTTGTGTGTTGTATGTTGTAATCTGTAGCATGCTTTTATATCTATAAACTTGTGAATGCTTAAAAAAAACAATGCTGATTTCCAACTTACCTAATTAATACAGTTATAAGAAGAGTTGACATGGAAATACAAGGAAACTGTTGGTGGGTCTCTTCGGCTTAAAATTTGGTATATAAAATATTTAGTGTGCATTCTGTTTTTTTCATAGATTTTTCAGCATTTTAATATGTCATTATATTGTCTGGCATCCATTGTATCTGACAGGAAGTCAGCTGTTAATAAGTATTATTGTTCTCTTGATGTCAGGGGGTCTGCAAACTATGGCCCACAGGCCTAATCTGGCCTACTGCGTGTTTTTATGTGGTTTGTATACTAAGAATGTTTTTTACATTTTTAAAAGGTTGGAAAATATCAAAAGAAGGTATTTGGTGACACATGAAAATTATATGAAATTCAAATGTAAAATTCTGTTGGACCATGACAATGCCCATTGAATGTGACAGCTTTTGTTCTACAATGGCAGAGTTGAGTAGTTGCACCACAGACAACCTTACCTGAAATATTTACTATGTACTGTATGTTCCTTTATGGAATAAGTCTGTCAGTCCCTGATGTAAACGGTAATTCATTCCCTTTTTCTTGCCGCTTTAGAGATTTTCTCTTTGTCTTTCAACAGTTTGACTATGCTATAATGTGTCTAGGTGTGGATCTTTCTGTGTTACATTTTTTTTGGCCATGCCCTGCAGTTTGTGGGATCTTAGTTCCCTGACCAGGGATTGAACTTGCCCCCTCGGCAATGAATGCTGAGTCCTAACCACTGGACTGCTAGGGAATTCCCTTTTTGTGTTACTTTTACTTGGGGTTTGTTTGGCTTCCGGGGTCTGTAGATTAACATTTTTAATCAAATTTGGGAAGTTTTTGGCCATTATATTTTTTAATATTTTTGCTCCCCTTTCTCTCCTTCTCTTTTGGGACTCTCATTATACTTCATAATGTTTCACAGGTCTTGGAAGCAAAGTTCATCTTTTTTTTTTCCCTCAAAAATTACTGTCAGACTTTTGACTTTTGATATTACAGGAGGTCAACAAATTCTGTCCTAATAAAGCTGGACAAAACAGTCAAAAACAACCATTTCAGTGCTCTGGGATTCAAAGGCACACAACAAACTGAGAAGCATTTATTTATTAAGCTACTGAACTTCAGGCAAGAATAGTGAGTTTGCAGTTCTGAGCTATATCCTTTTGCTATAATTATAACTGTGAGTATAACAGTTTCTGAGTCCTGTGAATCCTTTTAGCAAATCTCTGAAATCCGTTCTATCGTTGATGGACATTTGGGTTTACTGTGTTTGCCTATTACAAATACTGCTTTTGTGATATTTCTTGTATATGTCTTATCAGTTAAGGTGTAAACATTTTTTCTTGTTTCTTGTAATACATACTTAGGAGAAAAATTGGAGGGTTTTGTTCAATTTAGGTATATACTGCCAAAAGTTTTCCAGAGTGGTTGAATCAATTTACCCTCCAACAAGCCAGGCTCTACATCTTCACTCACAGTTGGTATTTCATTTTAGTCATTCTGATGGGTACAGTGTGGCCTTAATTTGCATCTTCCTAATGATCAATGAAGTTAACCCCCTTTATGTATATTTATTTGCCATGTGAATATCTGATCATATTTCTTTTCCCTCCTTGGATTGCCTTTTCACTCTCTTAATAATGTCTTTTTATGAACAGTAGTTCATAATCTTTACATAGTTCAGTTAACTGACGTTTTTCTGTTTGGTTGCTTTCTTAAAATCTTGCTAAAGAAACTTTCTTCTTCCCCAGAGCTTTATTGGTTTATTTTACACACACAGATCTACCATACATCTAGAAAAAAATCACTGTATTTATAGTGGTCAAGATTCATTTTGGTTCATATATAGTTGAACCAGCATCATTTATTTAAAAAATCTTTCTTTCCCCACTGTATGTGTCAACTTTGTCATAAAGCAGGCAGCCATATTCATGTGGATTTGTTTCTAGGTTTTGTATTCTATTTGTGTATGTATCCTGTGTCGATACTATGCTGTGTTGATTTCCATAGCAATATCTTGATATCTTATATAACTTTCATAACTTGGTTCTTCTTTCTCAAGATTGCCTTGGCTATTGTAGGTCTTTTCTATATCCATATACATTTTGTAGTCAGCTCTTCAATATTCACAAAATATCTTGCTGGGAATTTTGATTGTGATTGCATTACTACAGATTAATTGAGGGAGAACTGACATCTTTACACTATTGAGTCTTCTAATCTACATGGTATATTCTCCTTTTATCCAGTCTTTAAAACTTTCTCTGAATAATGTTTTACATTTCTCAGTGCATGAATTTTTCACGAGATTTATTCCTAGGTATTTGGGTTTTGATGCTATAGTAAATAATGTAGTTTTAAAGGTTAATTTTCTAATTGTTGATGGTACATAAAACAATTTGTTTTTGTGTCCTGACCTTGTGTTTAGTAATTTTTCTAGATTCACTTATTAATCCTTATAGTTTATCTGTAGGTTTTATACACATTCATATCTTTTATAAATAATGACAGTTTTTAACTCATTCCAATCCTTTTTATTTTTATTTCTTTTTCTTTCTTTGTTGTATTGATTATGACATCCAGTATAAGGTTGAATAGAAGCAGTCATAGCGGGTGTCCTTATCTCATAAATGATTTGATATTCTAAAATTCACCACTAAGTATGATGTTTGCTGTAGATTGTTTTTATAGACACTCGTTATCAGAGAAAGGAAGTTCCCTTCTGTTTCTGTTTTGCTTATTGTTATAATGAATGGGTGTTAACTTTTATCAGATGAAGTTTCTGCATATAACCAGACAATTAGATTTTCCCCTTTATTCTGGTAATGTGGTCAGTTATATTGATTTTTGAATATTAAGCCACCCTTGTATTCTTGTAGTAAATTCCACTCAGTTATGAGAAATATATAATTTTAAAAACCATCACTGGATATGATTTACTAGTATTTTGTTCGTGTCTTTGTAATTATGGGCACAATAGAGATTGGAGTGTAATTTTCTTTTCTTGTAATGTCCTCATCATGTTTTAGTATTAAGGTTTTGTTGGCCTTATAAAAATTAATTTGGAAAGGGTCTCCTCATTCTCTGGGAAAGTTTGATTGAGATTGCTGATATTTCTTCTTTAAATGTTTGGAAGAATTTGGTGAGGCTGAAGTTTTTTGTTCTTTTGTTTATTTTAGCAAAGATTTTTAATAACATTTCATTTTTTTAATGAGATGTGACTATTCAGATTATGTATATTTTCTAGTGTCTGTTTTGGTAAGTTCTGTTTTTCAAAGAATTTTTTCACTAAACGTATAAGAGTCTAGTTTATTAGCAAAAAGTTCATAATATCTTCTTTCCTTTTTTTTTTTTTTTTTTTTTTTTGCGGTACGCGGGCTTCTCACCGTTGTGGCCTCTCCCGTTGCGGAGCACAGGCTTCAGACGCTCAGGCTCAGCGGTCATGGCTCACGGACCCAGCCGCTCCGCGGCATGTGGGATCTTCCCAGACCAGGGCACGAACCCGTGTCCCCTGCATCGGCAGGTGGACTCAACCACTGCGTCACCAGGGAAGCCCCTACTTTTTTTTAAAATTGAGGTCTAATTGATGTATAACATTAGTTTCAGGTTTACAACATAATGATTTGATGTTTGTATATATTGCAGAATGATCACCACAGTAAATCTAGTCAACTTCCATCACCATACATAGTTATAAATTTTGTGTGTGATGAGAACTTAATTTTAAGATATACCTGCTTAGCACTTTTCAAATATGCAATACAGTATTATTAACTAAAATCAGCATGCTGTACACTACATCTCTATGACTTATTTGTTTAGGGTTTTTTTTGCCTTTTTTATTATTAATTTTTATCCGAGTATAGTTGATTTACAATGTTGCATTAGTTTCTGCTGCACAGCAAAGTGAATCAGCTCAATGTATACATATATCCCTTCTTTTTTGGATTTCCTTCCCATTTAGGTCACCACAGAGCACGGAGTAGAGTTCCCTGTGCTATACAGTAGGTTCTCACTAGTTATCCATTTTATACATAGTAGTGTATATATGTCAATCCCAAGCTCCCAGTTCATCCCCCCTCCCCCCTTGGTATCCATACATTTGTTCTCTACATCTGTTTCTGCTTTTCAATTAGGTCCATCTGTGCCATTTATCTAGATTCCACATATAAGCAATATCATACGATATTTGTCTTTCTCTTTCCGACTTACTTTACTCTGTATGACGGTCTCTAGGTCCATGACTTATGTGTTTTATAATTGGAAGTTTGTACCTTTTGACCCCCTTCATTAATTTGCCTACTCCCTGCCCCCTTGCCTCTGGCAGCCACAAATCTATGAGCTTGGTTTTTTGCTTTTGTTTTTTTAGATTCTACATATAGGTGAAATTATACAGTATTTGTCTTTCTCTGTCTGACTTATTTCACTTAGCATAATGCCCTCAAGTTCCTTCCATGTTGTCACCAAGATTCCATTCTTTTTTTTTTTTTTTTTTGGCGGTACGCGGGCCTCTCACTGTTGTGGCCTCTCCCGTTGCGGAGCATAGGCTCCAGACGCGCAGGCTCAGCGGCCATGGCTCACGGGCCTAGCCGCTCCGCGGCATGTGGGATCTTCCTGGACTGGGGCACGAACCCGTGTCCCCTGCATCAGCAGGCAGACTCTCAACCACTGCGCCACCAGGGAAGCCCTCCATTCTTTTTTTATAGCCGACTAATTAATGTTCATATATATGTGTGTATATATACACACATACATACACAGCACATCTTCTTCATCCATTGATGACCATTTCAGTTGCTTCCATATCTTGCCTACTGTGAATAATGACGTGATGAACACAGAGGTGCATAAATCTTTTCAAATTAGTGTTTTTGTTTTCTTCAGCTAAATACCCAGAAGTGGAACTCCTGGATCATATGGTAGTCCAATTTTTTGAGGAACCTCCATACTGTCCTCCAGTAGTTGCTGCACCAATTTACATTCTCACCAACAGTGCACAAGGGTTCCCCTTTTCCCACATCCTCGCCAGCACTTGTTATTTCTTGTCTTTTTGATAATAGCCATTCTAACAGGTGTTAGATGATATATCTCATTGTGGTTTTGATTTGCATTTCCCTGGTGATTAGTGATATTAAGCATCTTTCATGTACCTGTTGGCCATCAGTATGTCTTCTTTGGAAAAATGTCTGTTCAGATCTTCTGCCCATTTTTTAGTCACACTGTTCTGTTTTTTGCTATTGAGTTGTATGAGTTATTTATATATTTTGGATATTAACCTATTATAGGTACATGATTTGCACATATTTTCTCCTAGTTAGTAGGTTGCCTTTTCATTTTGTTGATGGTTTCCTTTGCTGTACGTAATCTTCATTCTTGTTATTAGTAATTTGTGTTTTTTCCCTTGGTTAATCTTATTGATAGTTTATCACTTTTACTAAGCTTTCAAAGAAGTTATTTTTGGCTTTGTTGATTTCCATTATTGAATGTTTGGATTTTATTTCATCGATTTCTCTTTTTTATTTTATTTATTTATTTTTTTTTTTTGGCAGTACACGGGCCTCTCACTGTTGTGGCCTCTCCCATTGCGGAGCACAGGCGCTGGACGCGCAGGCTCAGCGGCCATGGCTTATGGGCCCAGCCGCTCCACGGCATGTGGGATCTTCCTGGACCGGGGCACGAACCCATGTCCCCTGCATCGGCAGGTGGACTCTCAACCACTGCGCCACCAGGGAAGCCCCTGATTTCTCTTTTTTAAAACATTACCTCATTTCCTTATTTCTTTGGGTTGGATTTGCTGTTCTTTTCCTAGCTTCTTCATAAAGAAGCTTAGAACATTGATTTCAGCCCTTTTTTGGTTTTCAGTTACATGTATTTAAAACTAAATTCCTTTCAAGCATTAATATTGATATACATATAACTCATGAGGTTTAATTTATTATATCTTTATTATCATTTTGTTCATTCTTTTTTCTAATATTTCTTATAACTTCTTTGAATCACGGATTATTGGAAGTGTATTTTCTAATTTCTAAACATTTGGGATTTTTCTAGCTTGCGTTATTAGAGAACATATTGTGATGAATTGTTTCGGTTCTTTGAAATTTGTTGAAGTTTGCTTTATATTCTAGTATATGGTTAATTCTGATAAATGTTCCATGTGATCTAAAGAGAGCAAGTATTTTGTGGTTGGAATAGTGTTTTAAGTGTTAACTATTTTGAGTTAATTATGTTTGATGCCTTTTATATAATCACTGAAGTTTTTGTCTACCTGTTCTGCCATATGTTGAGAGAGATGTGTTTCTCTTCTACCTCCATTATTGTTGTGCAGCTAAATTATATATTTTTTAAACAATATAATACATTGTTATATTTTATACAGTCAGTATTCAGTTAGATTTACCCTATTATATTTCCATTCTGGTGCTCTTCTTCCTCTTTCTATATTATCTTCTAATCAATTCTTGAAGACTTTCCTTACTTGTTTTGCTTTGTTTGGTGCTGGTCCTTGTGTAACACATTGTTTTTAATGCATGTGGCATCCTCTTGAAACTTTTGGAGGACACTTATACTTATTTTAAAGCTTTCTTCTGTTTCCTACCATGATTTGGTTATTTGGCAGTGAGGTAGATTATCTTTTCCTTTCTATGTTCTTTTTTGTGCCTTCCAGTGTTTTTTTTCAACTTCTTTTGTTGAATTTTATACATATTTATATTTACAGATGAGGGGGTAGGTCAGGGATTGTGAAAACAAATGTCTTCTGGGGCTATGCAAGTGTAGTAAACGTGAGAAGTGGGGGTAAGAATGGGTTGGTGTTATCGGTGGAATACATGCTCTTTCTACTGCAGCAGCCACTATCTACTTAGCCAGTCGATGACATGGCAGTTCAGGCCCCATGTTTTGAAATCTTCTGACTTCCTATGAAATACTAGAAAACCATATGGAGTTTGGTGAAATTTCCTGAAATCTACACATGACAGCCAGCTCACTTTGGAAAATATGAGTCAGAAAGCGTATCATTTTACCAATTTGCCACCCATGTTCTAGACACCTCGTAGCTTATAGAGTGTCATTCTCCAGCCCAGGTGGAAATCCCTGTTCTGTAGTACCGAATACAAGCACTGCTTGTAGGAGTTCTGGAAGTCTGGGTGCTCTGGGATTTCCTCTGTAGTGCTGAAGTAGTTTCTCAAGTGATTGTAAGGCTTTGTGGCACTCTTGGCAGCCATAAGTGACCTGGGAAACTAAGTTTTGAATCCCACCCCCATTCAGTTCTGCACGTATCCCACTTACAAGCCCCACTTCAGAGAACTATGCTTGTGATTGTTATCTTGGGGACAAATATAGAGGTCAGCAGCTTTGAGAGCAAGATAGCAGGGGCTTATTTTGTAACCTTTTAATGACCTATTCAGTTATGGATGTTCTTCCTCCTCCTCCAGTTCTGTTTTTTTGTTTTTTCCTTGGATTCTGAAAAATTTACTTCAAAGATCTTTTTCACCTTAACATGTGACTATTTTCTTCAACTCGTTTAGGGTTCATTTTCAGCGTTTTCCTATCTGCTCTGTATCATCCAGAAGTGTTTCACTATTCTTCCAAGTAAATAGTGAATGCTATAAATTGATTTCATATTTTTTCTGTCATATCAGTGATACTTTAGGTAGAAGTGGAGAAGAACAGCTGTATATGTGTGTATGTTTGAATGTAATATACATACACAGATATTTATTAGCTTCATTGTACTGGAAGTCAATTCAGTTCTCTGAAGTTTCTAAATTTCTTTTTTAAGTGATAAGCAAATGCCATTGTATTTTATGTTTACTGTATTCCTTCTCAAGAAAAAAGATAATATCTTTCTTGAAGTTTTTAGTATAGAAAGATATTTAAAATGAAAGCTTTGATCTTATCTGAGATATTTAATATACTTTTTATCATTAGGTTTACTTTATTATGGTAACAGTTATTGTCTTTTGTAGTAAAATTATATACTTTATTTTAATTTTTTTGAATTTATCATAAGTTTGGAACGTTGCTGTTTTCAGCTGCTTTATTTTGTGAAGGTTTAGTCCTTAGCTTTGTAAAAAAAAATTTATTGACTTGTTTTGTTTTACGTACTTGTTTAATAAAACTTTACTATTTCTTTTTTTTTAAATAGGAAAAAGTAGGAAAGTTTTAAAAAGCACAGATTGAAAATTTTTAGAGGAACTTCCTGCATCATGGCTCTATTACCCAGAAACAGTCTCTCGTACTGCCAGAAATTCCATTAGATCTTTATTTTAATGTGCAGTTCAGTAAATCCAAGTTCTGTCATTCATACATGGATATGGTTTTGCCAAATTAAAGAGGTTATCTCTTATTCCTAGATTGCATCACCTGCATAAGTGAATGCATGTTTGGGTCATGTTGAGTGTAGAATTGTTTTAGGGGAGGTCAGAGGTCTGGAGGGTGAGGACGAAGCAGGGGGCAGCAGAGGAGAAGTATTGCTGCCCCTTTGACAGAATGAAGACAGCTCTGAAGTTATTGGTGTAGTGTTCACCAGCACTACCCCAACCCTATTGTTTCCCACTGGCAAAAACTGTGAAGAAATCCATGGGCAAAGGGGAGTTAGAAAAATATCTGTAAGCTCTCAGCCTTGGTCTGACAGAGTATAATAGGGAAAAAGTGGGGCTAAGACAATGGATAAATAACTGGCACACCCAGGATCAGAGAAACTTTATTTAAAATATACTGACTCTGGTGTTTTGCTATTGTACCATATTTCGGTGGTGCATATGACAAATTATTAAACAGTTCTAATATTGATTTGTATTCCTTTTTCTTTAAAGAAAATTTCTGTATCTCTGTATCCTGTGAAATTTGTTATTTAAGGAAGATTTTTCTGAAAACTTTGATGATTTTCTGCTTGAGATATTTGGTGTCCTTCATTTACTTTTCTGTTTTTTCAGTACAGGAAGTAGAGTTCAAATGCCACTAGCTTAGATGACACATTTTTTTCTAAACCTTAAAAATTATGTGTTAGGAGATAGATTGGAAGTAATTTTTCTATGGATACATTTTAATTTCATTTTTTGAAGAACCTGTGGAGATAAACTGTCTAAAGTTAGAATACAGTTGCTCTATCCTGCCCCCCTTTTTTATAATTCATAGGACTTCAGGTGTATAGAATTAGATTAATCATAACTCTTTTTTCATGATACATAGATTTCATTGTTTCACTCATGGAATGAAACATTCATCCCCCCTTATTTTATGTTTTATCCTTCTTTGTTTTTAAAATTTATTTCTATAACATATTTTTTAAGGATGTTTGGAACACCTGTGAACCCATGCTTAACCCAACAACAATTTATTTCTATCTGTGTCCTCTTTGCCTACTCTTTCCCTGCCTCCCCCACAAAGACAACCACAATTCCGAATTTATTTATTTATCATTTACTTGATTATTTTCTAGTTCTAGCTCACATTATTATATGTATACACACACAAAGATATATCTATGTTATTTAATTCTGACTATTTTTGAACTTCTAAAAAAGAGTATATAACATGTATAATGTTCTGTTGTCTTCTGGGACTTCAAGCTTTTTTTTCTATTATGTACTTTTAACACAAGTTATTTTTCTGTTCTCCTGGTAGTGAACATTTGTTTCCAGTTGTTCCATTGTCTATACAGTGCTGCTATAAACATTCTTGTACATGTCCTGGCGTTCACATGCTTGATTTTCTTTGGTGGTTAAACACTGCTGGATCATAGGTATTCAAAAGTTCAGTTTAACCAGATTTTGCTAAATTGTTTTGCAAAGTGATTATACTAATTTAGATTTCTACCAGCAATGTATAAGAGATCCTGTGGTTCCAAATGCTGTGGTTCAGTTTCTGTCTAAAATTTGGTTTTAGAGTGGTATACTTTTTGCCTTTTAACTGGTGTATTAAGTCTACGTGAATTCAGTTACCTCATTATTTTGTTCTGTGTACCACAGTTCTCAGTTGTCATTTTATTCCTTTTTGCCTTCTTTTGCATTGAATAGTTAGGCTAATTTTTCTCCTATTATATTAGAAGTATTCTACTCTATTCCTGTCATTTTTGGTTACCATGGCATTACATGCAAACTTATCAAAATCTAATAATATCTTTACTCTCATCTAGGATAATATTAGCATAAATGAGGTAAATGAATTTAACGCTTTATAGTCATTTACCTCATTTATGCTAATATTATTAAGTATTTTAATTCTGTATAATTGAAAATAAAACCTATAAGACCCATTATTTTTGTTTTGTAGCATCCCTGTTCATTTATATTTACCATTTTCTTTGCTCTTTATTCTGTTTTGCATCTTGAACCTTAATTACATCTGGATTATTTTCCTTCTCCTGGAAGTATATTTTTTATATTTTATTAATTGGGGTCTATAAGTTAGTAAACTCATTACTGTAAGTTAGTAACCTAGTTTTTGCTAGGTCAAAAATGTTATATTTGCCTTTGTCCTCAAAGGACATTTTAACTGGGTATAGAATTTTAGATTGGCATTTGTTTTGTTTTTCTCATTATATTGATGATAGAATAGCATGCTCCTTGTCTGGGTTCAGTTGTTACAATTATGAAACAGTCTAACTGTTGTTCTTTTGAAAGCAGTCTGTATTTCTCTGGCTGTTTATAGGTATTTTTCTTTGGTTCTCTATAATTCTAATTGTGAATGTGGATTTCTTTTTATACTGCTTAGAAGTTGTTAGGCTGCTTTAATCTCTGCATTGATGTCTGTCATTGGTTCTAGTACATTCTCAGCCATTGGCTCCTGAAATATTGTCTCTGCCTCATTCTCATTACTGGACAAGTTTAATTGTCAGACTTTCTTACTGGACCCTCTGTGTTTCTTACTTTTTCTCTTATATTCTGTCTTTTTGTCTCTCTATGCTGCATTCTGGATGACTTCTTTTGACCAACTTTTCGGTTCAGTTATTCTCTTTAAGCTGTGTCTAATCTTGTTAAACATATCCATTGAGTTTCTAATTTAAAGTTAATGCATTTTTTCTCTTCTAGGATTTCTTTTTGTTCTTTTAATCTGCTACAAAGTTTCAAGCTTGTTTTATATATCTTGCAACAAAGTAATAAACATGCTAATTTTAAAGTCTGTTGAGTAATCCCAAAATGTGAGGTCTTTGAGAGTCTGTTTCTGTTTTGTAGTTTTGTTTGCTTGTTGCTGTTCATGATGTCTTATTTACTTTTTTTTTTTTTTTTTTTTTTACGGTACGCGGGCCTCTCACTGTTGTGGCCTCTCCCGTTGCGGAGCACAGGCTCCGGACGCGCAGGCTCAGCGGCCATGGCTCACGGGCCCAGCCGCTCCGCGGCATGTGGGATCTTCCCGAACCGGGGCACGAACCCGTATCCCCTGCATCGGCAGGCAGACTCTCAACCACTGCGCCACCAGGGAAGCCCTCTTATTTACTTTTGTATCTGATTACCTTTGATTATGTGCTTGTCATTATATTTGAAAAATACACATATGGTTGATTTGAAGCCAAGGTGATGACCTTTTCAGAAATGATTTTAGATATTTTTCTTCCTAGACATCTGGAGGTGCTACCAGTCTGGATCACTGTAATCCAAATTTAAAGGTTTGAGGTTTCCTGGACTTCGTAGGTGACATGAAGCTGGGCTGCAGGTTCATACCTGAGTTTGTATAGCTGCTTGTAGTACATACTTAAAATTGTAGGTGGTTGAGGGGGTAGCCAATTTAACAGTTTATTTTTGCTACAAATGCTTTTGTAGCAAAAGCAGCTGAATGTTGGGCATAACCTTTTTAGGTTACTGCTTTATTTAGATTTCTGCCTCACTATCTTGTTACCTTTTCATAAGTCATTGTTACCTAAATTTTTTTCATTCCAGGGTTTATTTTGTTTACCTAGTCTGCCATTAACAGAGGCAGAAATCATTTCCTTTAATTTGCTTTTGAATTTTTCTTGATGTTTGTTTGCTTTTTGTAGGTTCTGCATGAAACATTTCCTCAACACACATTCCTCATGAATGGTCTCATTCAAGGTGTAAAGGTAAGAACAATTTCTGTGTGGTTCACAGTGAACCAAAGCCAGGAACCCTTAGTAGTTTAACTCTGGAAGTTTAAACGGAACATAGGGAAATGGTTACCATTAGTAAATTCTATAAATCAAAATTTTAGCTGGATTATCAAAGTCAAAATAAAATATAACCCAAATCCATAAGACACTGCTAAGAACAGTACTTTATTTTTATTAGCATGTACAGAGCAGTATATGAAGGGTATAATTATGTGAACTTTTTTGTTTGTTTGTTTTTGTTTTTGTTTTTGCGGTACGCGGGCCTCTCACTGCTGTGGCCTCTCCCGTTGTGGAGCACAGGCTCCGGACGCGCAGGCTCAGCGGCCATGGCTCACGGGCCCAGCTGCTCCATGGCATGTGGGATCTTCCCGGACCGGGGCACGAACCCGTGTCCCCTGCATCAGCAGGCGGACTCTCAACCACTGCGCCATCAGGGAAGCCCTATGTGAACTTTTAATTGCTGTATCAACAGAATAAAATGGGCAAGTATTAATATCTTCTTTTGAGATAGACTTTGAGATTGAAGAAGAGGAGCAATCAGGATTTAGTTGTATATATAGTCTTTCGGCAAGGCTGGTGTTCTAGCCATAACTTTCTGAGCTCTCAACTACTTGACTTAATTAGGCTTAATTCATTGTTTAAATTTAATGTGATATTTGTCAGAAAAGCTTATAAATAAGGGTTAAAATATGATGTTATGTTCCGGTCGCAATTTGTAGTAAAGTATATGGGTATAGCATGTAATTTGTCCTTTTCAACTTAGATAGTATCAACCTACTTAATTTTACTTTGTGCTGAACAGCACACTTAAAATTATACCCTAGTAATTTGCTGAATTCATAGCTTTGAGCAGCATTAATTGTCATTAATACTATTTATTCTCTGCCTATTTTCAAAAAGCATTTTGAGAATGCTTACAATAATCACATAAGTAAACCAGGGCAATTTAAACAAAGTAAAACAAGAACTTTTTAATACTCATTGAGCGGAGGAATATTATCAAGAATCTGATGTGTGTTCATTTAAGCACCAGTTTGTGAGCAGTTTTTAACTACATGATAAAAAGAAAAACTAAATAAATGAGAGAGGGCATTGATTAAAAATACAACATAAGCTTATCCTTACAGTAGATTCTTGTGGAAGTTACCATGAATCTTTTTCTTTTGTCTTGTGGAGCTAATAAAATGTGTTTTAGTCTGGTTCTGCTAAATAAAACCAGTTAGGTCTGCACCCTAAAGTCAAGTGGCATGCTTATTACACTTTCACTTAGAGACATCCACAATATTATTCTAAAAAACCATAGAACAAAAAGTATTTGATTCAAGGGTGTGGACAAGAATTTATTTAACCTTCAATGACTATTGAACTTCAATTTATTGAACTTAAGTAAGGAGTTATATACTTTAATAATTGGCTATTGTTTCTGGGGTGGGGATATAATAAGAGAACCCAACAGCAAAGCACAGCTCTATTAAGATATCCTAATATGGATATGTGCACAGTGGCATGAATATGGCTTTGGATTGCTTTAACATTAAATCTCTGTCTACATCTTATTAACTGTTACCTTAGTCATATAATTTAATCTCCCCTTCATTATGAAGTAATGAGAAAAACAAAAAAAACTCTAGTAGGGTGATTATGAGGATTAAATGAGCTAGTAGATGTAAAGCTATTAGCATAGTACATTCATTCATGTGCTAAATACTCAGTAAATTTTGCAAAGAAGAGTACATAAAAAGCAAAAACTATTAGAAGGAAATCTTGGTGACCATTTTTCTTACCAGTTTGGGGAAAGATTTTCTTTTTTTAGAAAAAGAATTCATAAAGGAAAAAATTGAGTCATTTACATCAATATTTTAACTTTAGTAAGTCAAAGCCACCATCATCAAACTGAAAATACAAATGACAAAATGTTATTGGTAATAGAAGGAGGAATACATAAAAGCACTCACAAAGTAAAACCATAGGAAAATGACTGATGTCCCAGAAGGGCAAAGAAGGGTGTAACTTGGCAGTTTACAAAAGATGTCAGTGTGAAAATAAGTTTATCACTAATAAGCAGTAAGTCCCAAATTAAATGAGATAATATTTTTACATACTGGAAGAAATTTTAAACTGACAAGAACTACTTCAGTTTGTGGTAAATTGGGTCCCCGTGCACTGTTGATGACAGGATAAATATAGCTCTTCTGTAAGGCAGTATTTTAAGAGTTAAAAATATTCACATATTTTAACAAAGTAATTCCATTTCTAGAAAGTTGTTCTTATCAAATAGAGTTATTCAGAGGTTCGGGTAAAGGGCTATTTGTAATAGTAAACATAGAAAC
The DNA here is from genome assembly GCF_949774975.1 of Lagenorhynchus albirostris. Lineage (NCBI taxonomy): Eukaryota > Metazoa > Chordata > Mammalia > Artiodactyla > Delphinidae > Lagenorhynchus > Lagenorhynchus albirostris. Next base: position 91,033,660 of record NC_083101.1, on the reverse strand, counting down.
TTTTTAAATGCCTTAAAATTAAAAGAATAAATATGTTGTGGGGGCTTCCCTGGTGGTGCAGTGGTTGAGAGTCCGCCTGCCGATGCAGGGGACACGGGTTTGTGCCCCGGTCCGGGAAGATCCCACATGCCGCAGAGCGGCTGGGCCCATGATCCATGGCTGCTGAGCCTGCGCGTCCGGAGCCTGTGCTCCGCAATGGGAGAGGCCACAACAGTGAGAGGCCCACGTACCGCAAAAACAAAAACAAAAAAAAAGTTGTGGTATAGCCATATAATGTAATACAGGCATATAAAGAACATGTTTTTGAAGAACACCATGTAATGTGTGAAACAAAAAGGATATACAACTATACAGTATGGTTTCAAGTGTGTTTTGACCAAAATAAATGTAAATAAGCAGGGGGAAAAAATGATTTTAAACCTGAAATTTGAAAGTATGTGGATTTATGGATGATTTTTAATTTTCTTCTTTATGTATTTTGTTTATCTTTGTAGATTTTCTACAGTTAACTTTTACTTTTTAAGTTTACTGTCATAATGCATGGAAGAGAAGGTTTAGATTTGGGGTGAGCATCAATTAAGGATGCAAGAGTAACCAGTTCTGTTTTGTGAATTCTCCAGTTTTAGTTTTGGAGTTGTTTGTTTGTTTTTGTTTTTGGTTATTGCAGCAGCTTTATTGAGATATAATTCACCTATCATGCAAGTCACCCACTTAAAATGTACATTCAGTGGTTTTTAATATATTCACAAAGTTGTGCAGCCATCAGCACACAATTTTAGAACATTTTCATTGCCCCTGAAAGAAATCCTGTACTGATTAGTAGTCATTTCTCATTTCCCCCTAACCTCTTCAGTGTTAAGCAAGCACAAATCTACCTTCTGTCTCTATAGATTTGTCTCTTCTGAACATTTCATGTAAATAGAGTCATACAGTATGTTCTTTTGTGACTGGCTTCCCTCACTTATAATGTTTTCAAGGTTCACCTGTGTTGTAGCACATAGTAGTACTTCATTCTTTTTATGGCCAAATAATATTTTACTGTATGGATATACCACAGTTTATCCATTTATCAGTTGATAGACATTTGGGGTTGTTTCTAGTTTTTTGTTTGTTTGTTTGTTTTTGCGGTATGCGGGCCTCTCACTGCTGTGGCCTCTCCCGTTACGGAGCACAGGCTCCGGACGCGCAGGCTCAGCGGCCATGGCTTACAGGCCCAGCCACTCCGTGGCATGTGGGATCTTCCCAGACCGGGGCACGAACCTGTGTCCCCTGCATCGGCAGGCGGACTCTCAACCACTGCGCCACCAGGGAAGTCCTGTTTCTAGTTTTTGATTATTGTGACTAATGCTGCTGTGAACATTTGTGTACAGGTTTTCATGTGGACATATGTTTTCACTTCATCCTAGGTACATGCTTAGGAGTAGAAATGCTGGGTTATATGGTAACTTGAGTTTTTTTAAAATTATGTTTTTAAATTAACTTCTTTCTTAACCCTGTTTCTGGCAAGTAATATATGTTCCTCATCTCCTAGACTTCTGACAGATGGGTGGCTGAAGCCATGGACAACAATTTCTTTTATCTCTACACTTACTCCCTTGGTGGTATCGTCAGACTTACTCACTTTCAACTCTCAAATAAATATCTTCCTCGAGCTTGGGCCAGAACTTCAGACTTGTCTATCCAGTTGCCTAATTGACATCTCTATTTCCTTGCCTAATAAGTATCTCAAAGTTAACAGCTCCAAAACTAAGATCCTGGTCTTCCCCTCCAGCCTGACCAACCCACAAGTCTTCCTCATATCAGTTACTGGTCATGCCATTCTTGCTCACGCCAAAATTCCTGGAATCAGTCTTCTTTCTCTTCCATATCCCAAACCCAATCCATCAGCAAGTTCTGTGATTCTACCTTCAAAATAGAACTATAATCAAAACAGTACCTGGTCTCCTTTCAGTAGAGATCATGATAAAATATAAGCCAGTTTGTGGCACTCTTCTTAATCAACCCCACCCACAGCCTGTTTTCTCCTTTGGTGTCATCCCTGTTCTTTCCTCCACTTCCTGCTGACCTTGCGCAGCCACAGCTTCCTCAGCCAGTGCTTGCCTGAGGGCTTTGCAGGTACTGTTTTTTCTGCTTGCTTTTCCCAGATTTTGGCAGGCTTCACTCCTTAACCCCTCAGCTCTTCACCCAGATGTCATTTTTCAGTGAAGCCTTCAATGACTACCATCTTGAATAATGTGTCCAGTTCTCATCACTCCCAATCCCCCTTCTTTGCTTTTTCTTCAAAGCATTATCTTACCTGTGACATGCTGTATATTTTGCTTTATCTTATCTTGTTATTATGTGTTCTCATCACCCCTCCTCTTTTAGACTGGAAGTTTCTTAAAGACATGAATTTTTGTCCACTTTGCTCATTGCTGTCCCCAGCACCTAGAACAGTTCTTGGCACATGGTAGGCACTAAGTAAATACTGTTGAAATAACATTTCTTTCCAGTCTTTTTCTATGCATTTTTATATAGTCAAGATCCAGCTTACTCAGAGACTTTAACTGTGTATCTTTTTTTTCTTGTATCAGCGGTAACTAATTATATCATAGTAATTTCCCCATAACATTAAAACTACATAAAATACAGGCAGCCCCCTCTTGCATGTTCCAATATGCACAAATTTCAGTTACCACAGTTCGGTTATATAACATGAGTCTCCCAATTCAGCACGATGCAGGATTCCATTACCTGGTGTATTAACTGAGAAGCTGCATGAAATACAAACTGCTGCTAACTCCTCAGTCCACAAAACACTACATAAATAACAGATGCACATCATAACCAGTCACACATTTCAAAGTGTTGGTGACCAGTCACTGTGCATCTTAGTTCATGCACGTACAGCAAAACATGCCATTGTGTTGCCTCCTTGATCCAGTGAGAAACCCACATGACAGTTTACAAAAATGGATCATTGAAAGAAGGAATTGGCCAACAAGGATGAGAATGCAATAAAGAAATAAATAATGATAATGCTGGAAGTGGGATTCATATAGAACCTCAGAGGAATTATAGAAGAACCAGCTGGTTGGAGAGACTCTAGATGTGTAGCCAAAGGAACTTAGTGAAGATAAATTTATCAGCATAAATGAGGAAAATGGTTGTGATGAAAAGGATAAAGATGTCCCAGAGGAAGTGATGCCAGCAAAAAGCTTGGACTTATATACACTACCAAACGTAAAATAGCTAGCTAGTGGGAAGCAGCCACATAGCACAGGGAGATCAGCTTGGTGCTTTGTGACCACCTGGAGGGGTGGGATAGGGAGGGTGGGAGGGAGGGAGACGCGGGAGGGAAGAGATATGGGGCCATATGTATATGTATAACTGATTCACTTTGTTATAGAGCAGAAGCTAACACACTATTGTAAAGCAATTATACTCCAATAAAGATGTTTAAAAAAATAAAAGAGCTCTCAGAGATGATATTGCATGACACTGAAAGCACAAAGGATAAATGTTGGAAGCTGATCCAAACTTAAAAAGGCGTGTGACAGTTTTCCAAAGCAAAGAAGATACTGTGCATCATACATTATATGCCTTACAAAGAAGACAAGCACTGTTCAAATGACTCTTGATAAGTTTTTTACAAAGAAATAAAACACTTTAATTCTTTAAATTACAGTGTACTAAATACATACTATTGATAGTTTTACTATTTTTTTCATTTCACTAAATATGTATAACTGATAGTAAAAGTTTTCAGTGTTCTGACAAAAATTTCTAAATGTCGTAAAATAAATCAGTTTTTCCCATTGATTAAAATCACTTTACATGGTTTCAGCTTGCACATTTTTTTTCAGTCCTGTACTACCATGCAAAGCAAACACTGCCTGTATTTGAAGTGGTTATACGTATACTATTCTATTGTATGAATATGCTATAATTTATCCATTTCCTTGTATAAGTGGTTTCTAATTTCAAACTACTGAAGATAATTCTGTAACAAATTATTTTTTATTTTTATTTTTTTGCGGTATGCGGGCCTCTCACTGTTGTAGCCTCTCCCATTGTGGAGCACAGGCTCTGGACACGCAGACTCTGCGGCCATGGCTCACGGGCCCAGCTGCTCCGCGGCATGTGGGATCTTCCCGGACCGGGGCACGAACCCGTGTCCCCTGCATCGGCAGGCGGACTCTCAACCACTGCGCCACCAGGGAAGCCCCTGTAACAAATTTTTTTAAATAAATCTTTACATTTTTTATTGTTTCCCAAAAAATTAGAGTTGTAAAGGTATAACTAGTGAGTAGAAAAGTTTGGGCATTTTAAAAGATCTTGAATATATAGTACCACATTATCTCCTAGAGCAGTTGTGCCATTTCACACGTCCATCAACAGTGTGTGTATCTGTTTCACCATGCTCTAATACAAGTATTACTTTTCAGATCTTCACTAATCTGATAAGCTTGAAAATGATGTCTCAATGTAATTTTATTTCTTTGATTTCAAGTGAGGTTGGGTATTTTTACATTATTTGCTGGCTACTTTTATGAAGTGCCTTCAAGTTCTTTGTTTATTGTTTATTTTTCTAATGAGGATTGTTCAGTTCTTTATTTTTAAATGATGTACTTCATTTTATGATAATCCCCTCATTTTAATGATTATTAGTTTAAGTACCTGTTCATCTTAACAATTATAAAGGGAAAAACTCACACTTGATCCCTCTTCTCAGATTTTGAAAGTCCTATTCTCCAAACATTTTTCAATAGCAGTTTTTATTTTTATGGAATTGAAACATATGGTAGACATTGTTATGTGACTAGCAATAAGAAGTTTTGTTAGCGTTCTCCAGAGAAATAAGACCAATAGAATACATATAAAGAGGGTTATTTTAAGGAATTGGCTCACATGATTGTGAGGCTGGCAAGTCTGATATATGTACGGCAGGTTGGCAGGCTGGAAACTCAAGCAGGAGTTAATGCTACAGTCCTGAGGCAGAATTCTTTCTTCTACTGGAAACCTCAGATTTTGCTCTTAAGCCCTTCAGCTGATTAAACAAGACTTTCATATTATTGAGGGTAATACCCTTTACTTTAAAGCCAACTGATTGTAGATGTTAGACCACATCTACAAAATACTGTCACAGCAACACCCACACTAGTATTTGATTAAATAACTCGGTACTATAGCCTAGCCAAACTGACACATAAAATTAACCACTAAAGTATTATAGTTTTGGCTACACTTCATTGGAAGTGTAACCGGACTGAGATGCTGTGGTTTGACTTAGTAGATGAAGTCTAGGTATTACTGCTGGTTAACATGAGCAGATAGAGTGACTGTAATCATTTTTTCATGAAGACCAGCTGGTCTGATTGCCCAATGTCTACCTTGAAACTTCTTGAAGCTTTCTTCTTTAGCATGTTTTATATTTAATACAAAACTAGATATCTTCATCAGTGTCCCAAACTAAAACTAAGTGGGCCAGATGCCCAGGGTTGATTTACACCTGGATCAATTGATATGAAGAAGATGCCTCTGTAGCATGCAGCTTTAATCTTGTCTAGCTTTGACTTCACAGCAAGGGGTGGGAAAGGCAAAAAAGTAGAAGACCCAGCAGTCCATCCCAGGGCTTGGCCACAGAAGTTCACATGCATTGCTTCTTAGTCTAGACTTGATGGTCAAGTCTGATCAAGGAGATGGCCATGTAGATCTACCAGGACACTCATCCGGGGACATTTAATATGTCAAGAGTTTCTCAAATCCTGGGAATTGCTGCTGAGCTGTCTCATCCTGCTATTTAATGAATTAAATTATGAAGCAGCGCATAGCATAAGCACACAGAGAAACTGTTGGCTGATGTTTCTAAGAATTAAAAATAAAAAACAAGATACCTTTAAAGTCCTCTTATAGCTACTCTTTAGGATTACTAAGTACCGAAGTGCTTTGCGCGCGCACACACACACACACACACACACACACACACACACACAGTAATTCTTGCTTTCTTAATTTGGACAGGAACTTGTCCTTTTAATATCCTTTTAATTATCTGTAAATAAAATTGTTAAAACAACCTACTTGAGAGAGATGACTTCATAAATTTTAAATAGTTTTTTATAACAAGCTGCTAATTTATCCATTTATTAAAACATGTTTAAGAGAATTCACAAGTAGATAAGTCTAGTACTTTATATGCTTCAGGATAGAGCCACTAAAATGTCAGTAAAAAAAAAAAGTGTAATAATTGGTTTGAATTATGGGCTTATGGGTTAGTCTCAGGTCCTAGAGCCACCTCACACCTGAGCTGAATCCCTCTTCTACTGCTTATGAGCCGTGAGCCTTAGGCTACTTACCCTAATAGTACCCATCTCAGAAGGTAAGACATTTGTGTGAAAGGCATAGAACAGTTTGGCATATAGGAATGCTAGCTGTTATTCTTTCTTGTAATCAATTTGAAGTAATGGCCCTACTACTTCTAAGATTAAGGGAAAGCCTGTGACAGTCTGTTTCTTTATATTTTAATTAAATTTAATTGCACTTTCATATGCTTTTCTTTCTGCTTTCAGTGGATCTTCCCTACATCCATCCCCTTTTCTCCCCTTATCAAAAGAAAACACTCCAGCCCTCTTGCCCATATTGTTCTTTCCTTGAAGTCTCAGGATTACCAGCTGTTCTTAGACCTTCATGCTTCACAAATTCCCTTTCCCGGACTTCAGTTGAACTAAAGTCATTTTGTGGATCATATTTCTCATTTGCCCTGTTAAACTGATTGTTATGCACCCTGGGAAGGGAAGCTGTGTACTGTACAGGGTCTTACTGGGTCCTAGGTCTGAAAGGTGACCCCTGTTTTAGTACAGTTATTTTATGTGAAAGGATTTGCATTTGTCAGTTATGTAAATAAAAACCACAATTCCATTAGTGTGAAATTTTCTCTTTGATGTCCTTTTAAGAAGTGAAAGAAATAAAAGTCATTATTAGTAAAATACTGCATGAAAAATCAAAGTGAATGAATATAATTTTGGGGTAAACTATGTCTATATGTTGCAGGTTCCTTGCGGCTTATAAAGGATACTTATAAAAGGATACTTGTTATAAGATGCGAACTTTTTCATGGAAAAATGAAAATTTTCAGAAGTAGTTAAATAACTGTACTTTATTCTTCATTGGTGGTACCATTGCCCCCTCAAACTCAGTTGTAAAGTTAATTAAAATATTTGAAGGAAAAAAATTTTAGTTTTAAAATTTGTTAAGGGTTTTGACCTTATTATTTTAGTCAAATGTTTGCCAACTGCATATGTTAAGGAAAACTTACGCTTAAAACTTTTATGATGGCTATATAAAGTATAAAATCATGTACTTTTGCTTCAGATTTGCTATTCTTTGTATGCTCTAAAAAGTTTATTGGATAATTGTATTTAATTGAACAATAAGCTTTAATTGCTGTTTTGTCAAATTAGAGCCTGTAAGGCCATGTCAGAATTACTGGCCAATTAATTATGCCACCTTAAAAACCTGTTGGACTGGGAAGCTAATTTACAAAAGTGACGTATTAACTGTTGGTTAATTTTGCCATCCACACCTAGGCTCCTACACACCATGTTTTATCCAGTATTCGTTGGGCCACGATAGCATGGCTTAGTACATTCAGTCCTCATTTTTCCCGGATTTCATATTTGCAGATCTGCCTACTCGCTAAATTTATTTGTAACCCCCAAATCAATACAGTGCTTCCATGTTCATTTATGTATGGCATAAGGAGGGAATTTGAGTTGCCCAACTGCGAGTTTCCAGCTGAGGTTGAACAAGGGGACATTCTCTCTTCTTGTTTCAGGTCTCATACTATAAACATGTTCTTTTTGCAGTCCATGTAATGCCATATATTTTGCATTTTTGTTCCTTTTGTTGACAATTTCTCTGTTTAAAATGGCCCCAAGTGTAGTGCCAAAGTGTTGTCAAGTATTTCTAAATGCAGGAGGGCCTTGATGTACCTTATGGAGAAAATACTGTGTTAGATAAGCCTCATTCAGACATGAGTCATAGGGCTGTCAGCTGAAACTTCATTGTTAATAAATCAACAATATACATATTAAATAGGGCATCTTTAAACAGAAACACACATTAATCAATGTTATGTATTGATCAGTTAATGAAACTATGTGACCAGAGGCTTGCAAGAACCCAACCTTGTGTTTCCTCTATCAGCAATGGTTCCATGTTCTCTAATTCTGTGAATAATGAGAATCAACTGTATTTGTGTTAAAGGCTAGGGCCTTGATGTCAGTCTCGTTTTAATTTTTAAGCATTTTGTTCTCATTTGCAAATTATGCTCTGCATCTTTAGGACTGATGAAGTACTTGCCTAATCAAGGTACAGATATCCTTCTTAATCTACTGTTGTAATAATGTGGTCTGATAGGATCTAGGGCTAGATTGGGTAGTGAAGAAATAACTCTGGGACAGAAAAAAGTCTTTGATTTTTAAGAAATACAAGTTTTCCAAAGAGGCAAGTATTTATTAGATTGAATTTTAGCATCTTAATAAAAATGTAGGTTCTCCCAGAGGGTATTTTCAACATCTGTTGTCACTGAGAATTTTATTTAAATAATAATTATTTAATGAATAGATTAAATTACAACTTAAATCCAGAATCTAGATAGCAGTATCTTTTATCTGTAAAAACTACATTATTTTAAATAAAACTTCAGTGCTTGGCCTTCTCATATCCTTTGTTTTAATGGCATGCATTCTATAGCTTAAAGCATTGTATGAAATCTAAAATCAGAACTGTCCAAAAAGTTTTCCAGGGTTCTTTGTGTTTAGAGTTTTTATTACTGTTTTTGTGGTGGTTGTTACTTCAACTGCCTTGTCCTCTTAAATTTCTTTACGTATTTTTCTTGACCAGTTCTATACTGAACTGGTATTTGATATGCCAAGAACTCAGGCATTTGATATTTTAAAATTTTATTTATTTATTTATGGCTGTGTTAGGTCTTCGTTTCTGTGCGAGGGCTTTCTCTAGTTGCGGCAAATGGGAGCCACTCTTCATCGCAGTGCACGGGCCTCTCACTCTCGTGGCCTCTCTTGTTGCGGAACGCAGGCTCCAGACGCGCAGGCTCAGTAATTCTGGTTCACGGGCCTAGTTGCTCCGCGGCATGTGGGATCTTCCCAGACCAGGGCTCGAACCCGTGTCCCCTGCATTGGCAGGCAGATTCTCAACCACAGCGCCACCAGGGAAGCCCTGATATTTTTAGAGAATTTTAAAGCAACGTAAAAGATTTTCGTTTCTAAAATTTATGAAACTGATAGTTGCAAGTCGTGAATTTAAGCCCTGCTTCTGCAGTCGTTTAGCTCTTAGTTAAAAAGGAGATCATTTAACTGTCTTGATGCAAGAACAGACCAAATGCCCTGGAAATCCACTGTGGCTTATAAATTACAAGGTTTGATGCCTGGGTAGGGTTAATATTTTATTTCAGAGGAGCCAAAATGCTTTTCTCCTCAACTTGCCTGCCCTCCATTGAGTCTTCTCTCACCTCCCCTTACATCAGTTTACTGGTGACTGATAAGGGATTAGAATCCTATTCTTCTTCTCAGCCATGTGACCTTGGAAACTACTGTGAGTTGATTTGCTCTTAAAAGTTCTATTCAGTTTACCAAACCTCTTTGAAAGCCCTTATTACCAGACCCTGTGATAGGCATCAAGGGTACAGAGAAGGAAAGAAACCATTCCTCTGACCTTAATCTCAATTTCTAATCCAATAGAGAAGATAGACAAATAACAAGTAATTGTAATAGAGTGTTACAGTTATAATAGAAGCAATATGTACCAGGTTGGGGGGGAGGGTTGTTTGTTTTGCACCCCTCAAAAACCAGTGTGATTAATTCTGTTTGAGTAGCTAAGAAAATAGAGGAAGAGGTGCTTCTTGCTCGGAGTTGAGAAGAATGACTAGTAGTTTACCAGGTCCAAGTGTGGGAAGCATACAGGCACAACAAGGGCCTTTGCAATGCCTTTTGGCACAAAGGAACACAATATTGTATATGTTCAGAAAACTAAGAAGTATTGTATATAGACAAAACATAGAGGATGTGTGTTAGGTGATAGATGTTGGAGTGTTCTACCTGTATGCTATGCTGAGGAATTTTTTTAATGTATTATGAAATTCAAATACACAAAAGGAGAGAATAATGTAATAAACGCCCATGTACTTATCACCTAGTTTCTATTTGTAGTATTTAAAAGCAAAGTTCAGACACTCATTATTTCACCTATTAAATACCTGCTAAAGAATTTCAACTCTGCACAGTGGAGAGTTTTAAACAAAGGATCAAAGAACGGAAGTCTGCAGCTCATCAAGGTTCTCTTGGGGGTATGTGGAGGACAGATTGGAGGGAACTAGGACCAGGGGCGGGAAGCAGTTAGAAAGCAGTTTTATTTAAATCCAGGCAAGAAATGCTGAACAGTGTCACACAGCAGGGGATGGATAAAAAGAAATCATTACAAGAGAATGGTCTGAAAAATCGCCTTGGGGAGTGGAGGGATGATGGGAAAGCTTTGGACAGCTTCTTAGCAAAGATGGGAAGTGTGGGTGTTTGGTCAGGTTTATAGGGAACAGTGTGCATGTTAAATGTCGAAATAGGGAAGTCTATTTGGCTGTAGGCACAGAGCTCAGAAGAGATATTGCAAAGCTGTTCATAATGTAGGTGGTGGTGGCCATGTGTGCAGACAGAGCATGTAAAGGGAGGATGATAGCACCAACAGGGTCTGAGAGGCAAGCCTGTGGCCACCTCAAAGGGCCCTGATTTCAAAAAGGAAATAGATACGGAAGTGGCCAGCCAGCAGAGTGACTGGCAAATTGTGAGGAAGTGGTAAATGTGAGTTTCTTCCTTTGCTTATGTGTGGTGTTCTTGCTTCCCCTTAGCCTCAACTCTTTTTTCAAATCTTATGCAACTTGCATTATCTCTGTCCTAAGTTCACCAGGCAAATGGAACTTTAAATTTGATGCCAAGAAAATTTGCTTTTCTTATGGACATTTAGTATATGCATACTTATCCTGCTATCCCTATTAGTTTATCCCTTTGAGAGCAGAAGGTGTGTATTCATTTGAGTGTCTTCACTTCGGTTAATTCAGAGCTTTGCACGTGATAGATATGGTATACATATTTATTAAAATGAATTAAGTGTCTGGCTTCTTTCCATACACTTGGTGTGTGTTCACGTTATGGGCCAACTGTGGGTGTATATATTTTACATCACCTCTCTTTTCCAGTTTCTCCCAGAAAACGAGCTCTTATCCCTTTCTTCCCTCTCAAACAGCACGCTTAAAAATTTTGTTAGTTTTTTTTTTTTAATGGCAGGTTATATTTAATGTTTCAAATTACTCTGTTTTGGAGCCACTGAAATGAATTGGAGCATTTAGAAATACATTTAGAAAATAAGAATTACAAGTAGTTGGGGGATCACATTATAAATCTGACCTTTGCTTCTGCTTTCTTCTCCAGGGCCTGCTCTCTTTTCTGAGCGCCCCACTCATAGGTGCGCTGTCTGATGTGTGGGGAAGGAAGCCCTTTCTCCTCGGCACCGTCTTCTTCACCTGCTTCCCAATTCCACTGATGAGGATTAGTCCATGGTGAGTGGCTAGGTCCTCCATCATGACTGTCTGTTTTGGGTCACATGTGGACAGTACACCTGCAGTGTGCTTTTTAACCTTTGCAAAACAGTTGTACCTGTGTTTTCATTTGAACTCTTCGGTAATACTGAAAGCTAGTAGGCAGTTGCCATCATGCCCACCTAAGTTCTTCACTTAGGTGAAGAAATAGAAAGAAAAGATGTCTCTAAGGGCAGCTATTGTTGCCATGAGGTAAGTTACAAGATTGGGTCCTGGGAGGGGGCAGACAATCCCTGTACTCACTCAATTGTGGCTCATTTGACTTTGAAAATGTGTTGTTTTTGTCAGCTCATTGCTCTAGGGCACTGACATGAACATAGTTTATATCAAAAGGCAGGAGTCACTTTTGTGTGTACTGTATTAAGACCAATAACCTATTCTAAATCATAATGTGAATTTTAATTTGATCTCATTTTTTCATGATAAATAAGGAGAGAATAGTTAGCATGTAACCAAGGCTGTTTAGTTAATAAAAATGGGTTGGAATTTGCACCTGAGCAGTAACTTAGTTTTTCTGGAGTACAGAGGATGGTATTTTGGCCAAAATTCCTGTTGCTGAGATGCTATTCCTATGTGAAGAACATACTTTAGAATGGAGGGTTTTTGTGTTTCAGTTTTTTGGGTTTTTTTTTAAAATTCAATTAATAGTTTCGGAGGGGGGTGCTCATGTGAAAATACTCTCATTTGATAGAAATTTTAGGTCAACATTTGTCATGTTCCAAATGTGTTGGCTATCTATAATGAATCATTTTATTTCCTACCAGATAAATTTTTATAAAATACTTTTTGGTATTGAGTCTTTCTGTCCAAGAACAAGTCATGCTTTTCTGATGAATTAGGGGTTTTTTTTAATGTCCTCTCAATACCTTAAAATTATTTTCTTCAGATCTTTAAATGATTTTACCTCTTCTCTTCCAGTTTTTGTTGTTGTTTTTTTGTTTGTTTTTTTTTTTTGCGGTATGCGGGCCTCTCACTGCTTTGGCCCCTCCCACCGTGGAGCACAGGCCCTGGACGCGCAGCCCCAGCGGCCACAGCTCATGGGCCCAGCTGCTCCACAGCATGTGGGATCCTCCCGGACCGGGGCACGAACCCGTGTCCCCTGCATCGGCAGGCAGACTCTCAACCACTGCGCCACCAGGGAAGCCCTCTTCCAGTTTTCATGCTGCTGCTTCTGCTACTTGTGTAGACTAATGAATAATGTTAAATAAAAGTAATGATTATGGACCTATCTAGGACCTATCTACCTCATATATATGAAGGAAATATAATGTTTCATCATTGAGTATTAAAATGCCTTTTGGGTTTAAAAATACTTGTTCCTATTTTATTTAGAGATTTTCTTTTTTAAAATCAAGGTTGAATGTCAAATTTTATTTGATGCCTTTTGCATCAGTTGAGATCATTTGAATTTTCTTCTTAGATCTACCAGCATGATGAAGCATATTAATAGATTTCTAATATTGAAACATCCTTACCTCCTAGGATTAAACCCTACTTTTCTGTGAGATTCTGTTTGCTAATATTTTAACTAGATTTTTTAAGCATCTATGCATATGATAGAAATTTTTTGTCTTAATTACATTAATTTTTAAAATGCTTCCTGCTTTTGTGTATATGTATTATTCTTAGCTAAAGCTAGGAAGTTTAGAAAGTTTTCATTTCTGTTCTGGCTACCTTTAAAAGTGTAACTTTACTGCATACCCTTACTCTTTCATTTTTTTAAACTGCATTTACTGAAACCCCTTGAACAATGACAAAATTAGTATGTTTCTCCTTCCTCTCCATCTTGATTATAATTTTATTAGTTGTCCTCTATATCTTTAAATATACATGTATTTTTTAAATTTATTTGTTGGTTTATAGTCTTTACATGGTATCTTTGGCTTTAGTTATAAAAGTGTGTATACACTACCTCTCTCATGGGTGTTTAAAATAATCTTTTTATAGGTGGTATTTTGCAATGATTTCCATGTCTGGAGTCTTCTCAGTCACGTTCTCTGTGATATTTGCCTATGTAGCTGATGTTACTCAGGAGCATGAGCGAAGTACTGCTTATGGATGGGTAAGATAATAGATTGTTTTTTAATCAGAGAAATAATGAACATTCTACTAAAAATTCACTGGAAAGTGAGATTTTATTAAAATAGTGTTAAATATTGACTTATGTAAAAGAAAATCCAAAGCAATTGAAATGAAAAAGGAGACTTATGAGAAGTTAAAAATAGCAAGATAGAAATTGCTAGTAATTTATTTTCCGGTTTTAGTGTTGTAAGATTGGCAGGATGTGTTGAGTTGTCAGTTGCAAAGTTTTTCTAAAGTTGGTTTGATTTGTTTCTTGTTAGCTAATCTCTTGAGGAAACATAACAGTAAACAAGTGCTACGATCATAGGTCTCTGTGTACCTAATAAGAATTGGAGAGGTGATAAAACCTCAGCCATGTTAATCCATTGTTACTGTATTGCTAGTTGTGTGACTCGGGCACTTATTTGGGACATGGTACTACAGAAAAAGGACTACATTCATTCAGCAAATAATTGCTGAGTGTAAAACAAAAGTTATAGGAGAACTTTTTTGGGTAATTGACAATCATTTCTAATTTTCTTAGGCAAGGTAATGGCACTGTGGTTACATAGGGGAAGAAAGACCTGTAGAAGATGGCAGGCTGAAGCCATTTAGGTCAGAGTGTCACAACTCTGAAAATTACTTAAGTGGTTCAAGGGGAAAAGATGACAGGCGAGCATTTGTGGGTATGTGTTCAGTGTGTGAACCTCTTGGGGTAATTGGGTGTGGACAGGAAAAATTTTCCCTTCTTCCCTTTTAGGTTCTTTGGCCAGCATAATAATTAAATTGACGTAAGACAGATTAACAGGAGAAAAACACATTTAATTTCATTTGTATGGGAGTCCCACAAAGATGTGAGATACTCAAGGAAAGTCAGGCAATTGAGGCTTATATACCATCCTGAGCTAAGGAGAAAGAGGGTAGGGGTCTGGGGCTTCAAAGGGAAGGAAGACAATTCACAGGAAGATGAGAGCAAATATCTGGTAAACAAATGTTTGCCATTCCATGCAGATAAGTCTGATATAAAAAGTTATCTTTACTATTTGCTCTCTTCCTGGCATAGGCCTCCTGTCTAAATTCTTTTAGGCTGTTAAGGGAAAGGTAAAAAGCTTTTCCTGAGTCTCCTGGGTCTTAATTGCCTTCAGCTAAAAACAATCTACATGCCAAAGTGGCACATTTTGGGGTGGCTTATTCTGCTCCCCTTCAGTGTGCAGTGTGCACTTCTCTCCACTTTCCTGTGTTTGAAATGTTTATAGTAAGAAGATGGAAGAAGAAAGATGATCTGGCTGGGTTGTTGAATGTTTGGAGGGGGATTGAATGCCAGAAACTCAGATTACTTCTCTCCTGAGTCTTACTTTTTCTTTTAAATCCCACTTCCTAGAAGACAGTAAGTAGTCATTCAGTGTTGACTGAATGAATAATTGTATGGATCAGTGATGGACATATAAGTCAGTCACTGCTGTTCCACAGAACACAACAGCAATTTTTACTTTGTTGACTTTAGACATCAGTAGTTTAAAAACTTCTTCTTTGACCCCACTTACCCTGTAGCTATTACTTGCTCTCTCCTTTCCTTCTTCCCTCCTTCCCTGAACGTTTCTCATGTCATGTCCTAAAACAGGGGCATCTCCAGAGTGCTGCGGAGGAGGATAGAGGGAGAAGCAGATAGGAAGGCTTCAAAGAAGGCAGGGTGTTCAAGGTGGGCTCTCAGGGTCGGTCAGCAGATTTGAGGGGTGCCAGAAGCCTCATTTATCACACTTGTGCAGCTTTTCTCAACATCACAGAAAACACTCATTTCCCTCCAATTTTGTTCGATTTTTGTTCCTTGCTTCCACCAGAAAAACCCCTCATGAAGCTGTTGTGCTAAGCAGTCGTACTTAGGAAAGATTTCAGAGAGAGAGAGAGTTCTGGAACCAAAGTGATCATGACTTAGTTCCCCTGTCTCCAGCTCAGTTCTTCATCTGTAAAATGGCAATTATAATAATGGCTGTTCGTAGGTATGTTGAGAGAAGTTAGTGAGAGGAGCGCCCTACTGAAGTGTGCCCTCAGCCAGCATGTAAGGCTTCCTGGACTTGGTCACAGGACCCAGGATTTGGCCAGTGGCTAACCTTTACATTTACCTCTACATGTCAGATGTTGAGATGACAAACCTGAAAAAAGTAAAAGAAAAAAAGCTTGCAGGCTACCTTACAGATATAGGAGGATTTATTGCCAGTTAATTATAGGATTGTCAATCAAGTCTAGCTGAAATTCTAAGAAGCATTTTGAGATCTGTTAAAGAATATATATGTATATCTTCCTTACTGAAACTCCTCCAGTAAACAAAGAAAAGTGGTAATTTCTTTCAATGGCTGCAATAATGAATTTAAGTTAATGCTCATTGAGAGACTGTTGTGGTGAAGTCATCCTTTAGATTTATTCACTCGTGTCGTATTGAGTGTTAAAGAGGGATTTTAGATAAATACACAAACTAAGCAAGTAGGCTGCTTTAAGTTTTAAGAAAGATGCAACATTTTACATAGAATTTCATGGGGCCATAGATTCTCAGAAACTCATTCAACAAATATTTATTGAGCAATGTAACTAATCAAATAAAACAATTAGGAAACCACTGCTGCTCCCTGTCCCCTTCTGATATTTGAAATTTGGTGACTAACCTTTTTATTTTCATTTCCATATTCCACATGATTAAATTGGCTCTCAGAGTATTCATTATTAAATATTTTAATAACAGATTTTTTCCCACTAAATTCCTATTGTTTCTCACTATTACTACATGTATATAATAATTATGTTTTACTTTTTGCATATTTGAAGAAATTAAACTGATCTTTAAGTGTTATACCTGCTTCAGTGGACCGCTAAGGGAATGGAGGGAGGAAGATTAGGGTATTATAGGTGGGCATTAGTAGACAGAGAGATGGGAGGAGGAAATCCTGAGCACTGTAGGACCTAAACAAATTGGGCTGTGTTAGGAGGAGGGGATAGGCCTGCCCCTCTGTGTCTGAGAGAATTTGCCTTGCGGTACCATCTAAGTCAAGTTATGAAGCTTTCAAGTCTTCAGATACATAGACTTGTAAATAATAATGCTCATGTCTTTTTCGTGGTTTGCAAGACTTAAAGATTCTCATTAAGATTTCTGCCTTTGGTAATTTCTCCATGGCAGTGTACAAATGTTTGAATTATGGAAATACCAGAAAATAGAGCACTTCTCCCTTAGAGCAGTGTTGCAGGATACATCACATGGATGGGAAAGATGAATTTAAAAGTTTACCGTGGTTTGGAGTGCATCATTTATTGATAATGAGCATTAATCTCATAATCAATCATTATTTATCCCTCTTGTTTATATCTGAAGTAGTTACTGTATCCCCTTCAAATTTGTGGGGGAGCTTAGTAAAGAAGGCAGTCATTTTCTGTTCAAAACTGATGTATCGTGTATTCTTATATATTAAATTATTGTTATATAGATAATAATTTAATTCCATTGTTCTTTTTTTTTGCGGTATGTGGGCCTCTCACTGTTGTGGTCTCTCCCGTTGCGGAGCACAGGCTCCGGACGCGCAGGCTCAATGGCCATGGCTCATGGGCCCAGCCGCTCCGCGGCATGTGGGATCCTCCCGGACCGGGGCACGAACCCGTGTCCCCTGCATCGGCAGGTGGACTCTCAACCACTGCACCACAAGGGAAGCCCAATTCCATTGTTCTTAATGACCAAATCTTGAGTTATTGAACAGTCTTTATCTTAGAAAATGTCCAATTGGCTAGAATAGAATTATGATAGTAGAATTAGAAATGTCTTTGACAAATAACGAAATAAATGATTGAGTGTTTTCTTCTGTATACTCCATGATCTTTAGATTCTTTACACTTGGAATGCTGTGGAATTATAGAAGCAGTTTTAGCTGAAATTTAGGTCTAAGTCTGTGCATTTTAGTGAGAAAGATTAATTTGAGAAATTGGAAAATGGCTTCCAGTTCTTGCTCATCTATGTGAACTTAAGACATATATTGTTTCTTTATTTGTACATTGAGTTGTAGAATATCTTTTCAATTTACATACAGTAATTTGATAAGGATTAAGTAGTGGAAAACTGTTATGAATAAATGAGTGAATGACCCATTTTGTGCAGGTATGATGTTGTTAGTATTAGCACCTGAGGACCCTGCAGCAGTGCTTCCGTAGCACGTGAGGATGCTGCAGGAGTGCTCCCATAGCTGTTTGCATGTCATTGCAATTTATAATATAAAGTTACATGATTGCCTTGATCTTCTTAAATAAAATGAAAAACCCTGAAGGGCAGGAGCTCTGTCTTCTTATTTATCTGGCACATAGTAGATGCTCAATAAATATTGAACCAGGGAATTCCTGTTCCCCAAATTAGAATTCTCTATACTCCCTTTTTTTATCCAGAAATTTTTTTACTTTTGGCTTTTATAATATTTTTAGTATAATACTAATTTCCAATACGTTGTATTATCACATTCAGTTGGGGGGTGATGGATGAAGAAAAAATGTTATTGGCTACCCAGGAGTCATAATTTCAATCATAGATAATGATTTCTGTAGTTTCTGTTAAAATCCATTAGAAGTTTAAATAACCAACTTATTATAAATGTGCTTTTGACACTCAGTCTGGTTATAATTTGGAGACTGCCCATTTAAGCTTCTGAACATTCAGATTACATTTCAGAATAAAGGGAGCTTTCTACGTGCTTGTAGGAAAGCAGTGTGAAGAAGCTTCACATGGATTCAAGTTGCAAGGGTGATCAGTTGAGTCAGTGGTCTCTGGTATTAGGTGGAGGTTGGGGATGACAGCATGACAAAAGTCCCTAGCCTGGGGATTTCTCCATTTAAAAAGCTTTGACATCTCCCTCAACAAATCATTTCGGATTTTTTGTTGTTGTTATAGCTTTTTCTAAGATTACCAGAGATTTTTCCCCCTCTCAGTGCTAATGAAATGGTGAAACAGTACATGTTTTTGGAAGATGAAATCAAGCCTAGTCTCTGAGTAATTTGTAGATTTTATCATCAACCCTGCAGAAATTTTTTTCATACCTTTCTCTCTACATCCCCATTCCCCAAATAAAGAAGATTAAAACATGTATATTTTATTTATGGGGAAGGTTTTACAATTTTTATTTCTAACAAATCATTATTTTGTATTCTTGTAGCTTTCTAGAATAACTCCAATTAGTTAATAGCTTATGAACAAGTCCTTAAAACAAAATTACTTTCATTCTTTTTCATTCTTAAAAGTTGTGTGCAGCACAATCCTTTTGTCTTTTTAAAGCCAGGGATGGATGACTTTAGGTATGTACCTGTGGGAACCTGGATGAGAACAGGAATATAGCTGTGCACCTGCAGCAGATGGGACCCTGGGTGAGAGTGTGCTTTTTCCATAGGTCTCAGCCACATTTGCAGCCAGTCTGGTCAGCAGCCCAGCCATTGGAGCATACCTGTCCGCCAGTTATGGAGACAGCCTTGTTGTGCTGGTGGCCACAGTGGTGGCTCTTCTGGACATCTGCTTCATCTTATTGGCTGTTCCAGAATCTTTGCCAGAGAAAATGAGACCTCTTTCCTGGGGAGCTCAGATTTCTTGGAAACAAGCAGACCCTTTTGCGGTAAATAAAAACATGAAAACATTTACTTTCCTAAATATCTTTCTAAGCCATGCAAATAAAAGAACATTCCTGCAGCCTCAAGCATCCTAGCAGTTGTTGATCTATTTTTTTTTTCCAGTAAAAATAGAAAAAATGTATTTGCAAGTAAGGGAATGAGGTAGACTGTATACCAAGGAATATATAGAATTGCTACTTCTTAAGTCAAACGTGGTTATCCTGTGGGAAGAGACAAGAAATGTCCAGTTTATCCCTGATGAAGACTTGGGAAGGAAGGTTTTTTTCTTTTCGCATAGTTGTTTTCATCCTTCTTTTAACAAAATAAATGAAAGTGGCCATTTGAAGAGGTTGTTTCGATTCACTTAAATTCAAAAAGGTTAAATACATTTGGACCGACTAAAGTAGTTATTATCTAAGTTGTTAACATACACCCACGTTGAACAGAGGCTTTGAACTTGTCTTTTGCAGATTGAGTAGAGTCTTTGTTTTCTCTTTTGTCATGGGGGAATCCCATTAACAACTAGAAAAAGTACTGAGAAGAAGAATCTTCTCTCCCCACCTTCTCTGGTTTGAAATTGTTCTTGAAGAAAATATGTGCGGAAAAATATAACCAGAGATTTGATATTTGCATTTTTCCCTTAAGTTTACCTTTTAGGAAAAATACATATAAAAAAACTAACTCATGAGAAATTCTTTTCTAAAAAGCTCCCTCATTATATGACCTGGGGACCCTGCTCATTCTGTTCGTGCTGTAATGTCAGATATCAAGAAGTAGGTGTGGAGAAAAGGAAACCAGGAGTGGAGCCAGTCAGACCTCCCACCTTGTCAAGCTACACAGAGAAATTCCTCTGTGAAGTGGAACTATTGTGGCTTACTTTTCAGGGCTGTTACGAGGATTGCAGTGAATGTATATAAATTAACCAGTCTAGTGTCTGGTATATAGCAGGGTCCCAATAGACATTAGCTACTTTTGCTTTTAATTATGTGAAGGTTACAGTTATGATCACCTAGAATGCACTGCAGAATTCTACACTCTGTAGACAACTTTTGGTGCACCTTTTGGTCTACTCAAACATCCTGTGTAGAGAGGAGTATAGGATTTTGGACAAGGTTGTAACATTCAAAAAGTTGTTACTGGTCAGAGAATCTTGTCGTCACTGACCCCATGGCTGGAGCATACTTTTTTGTCTACCAATTTTAAAGGCAAATTTAATGCTAACATTTAAAAAAATAGAGTAAATTTATGTGTAATGAAAACACTGTACTGTTTATGGCTTTAAAGGAGTTGTATTATGAATGAAAGAGAGAGAGGAGATTTTCTTAAAAGGTTCTGGAGCAATGTTTTTTCAGGGTCTGTTCATAGGACGTTCAGGGTCTGTTTCAGGATGTGAACCAGTATTGTTAACAAAGAGAGAAAGCTGTAATATTTGAAACATACCTCTGAAATTAGGACTTGTAACCTCCTTAAAGAGATGGTGATAGATTTAATGTTAAGGCTCAATTCCTTTTATAATCCATTCATCTTTTGTTATCCACCTTAATAGATAAAAACAGTGCAGCCAATATCCCAGAATATCAGTGACATCAGTATCTATTTGCTTTTAATATGTTTCTGTTTCTGCTTATTCCTAGTCACTGAAGAAAGTTGGAAAAGATTCTACTGTCTTACTAATCTGCATCACCGTTTTTCTTTCATACCTTCCTGAGGCTGGACAGTATTCAAGTTTTTTCCTCTATCTCAGGCAGGTGAGTAGTGAGTGCCTAGTAGCTTTTGAACATGAGGAAAACCAGAGATTGGGATCGGGCTAGAGGTGTTTTGTGGGAAAACACTGTAGAGAAAAAAAATGTGTTAACTTGCTTCTAGTTATAAATGTAGGTGCTGACATATAATTAGTAGTCAGGAGACCTTTAGTGCAATAATTTTAAAAACACAATAAAATGTTTACTGTGGAAAAAATTTCTTTGAGAGTTATACAGAAAGAGAATTAGTAGAAACAGAATTTATTAAATCTTTAATAATACCCATTAAATTTCACAGAGAGGTAAAGTTTATTTCAGAAGTGCCCTGACCCCTGGGTCTGATCACAGCCAGCTTGCTTAGCCATCTGTAGTAGGCCATAGCTCAACACCACTGTAGACTTCAAGGTGGCTCACAAACAATAACCAAAATAATCTTTTCTCCCTTCTGATTTTTCTCTTTAAAAATTTACACTTTGGGCTTCCCTGGTGGCGCAGTGGTTGAGAGTCCGCCTGCCGATGCAGGGTACGCGGGTTCGTGCCCCGGTCTGGGAAGATCCCACATGCCGCGGAGCGGCTGGGCCCGTGAGCCATGGCCGCTGAGCCTGCGTGTTCGGAGCCTGTGCTCCACAACGGGACAGGCCACAACAGTGAGAGGCCCGCGTACCGCACACACAAAAATTACACTTTGTCCTCCCCAAAAGGCAATTGACTTACAGCAATTAAAAAAAAAGTTCCCTTTTCCAACTGTTGTTTTAGGTCTCTGGGATTGCTAAGACCTGAGTTGCCTTCCATTGCAATCCTGTCTTGGTCTTTTACTGATTTCACTAGAAGTCCTCCTGCTAATGGTTTACTTCACTTTGTCAGAGCAAGCCTCCTCCTAAGATAAATTCCTCTATTTTTAGAGATATTTTTAAATAAAATTTGTTAAATTCTCCGTTCTCATAGTTTTCCTGAGAGTATGAGACTATAATATTTTATATGGTGGCACGTTTAAGTAAAACTTTTTTCAAGCAGTTTTATTTTTGCTTTTGCTCATTATGGTGGGTGGATGCTGGAGATTCGGACGGAAGAGTGGTGAGATAGTGTGGTTAATGTAGAAAATTATATATGCATATATTAAATTACATTAAATTTGCATTTAATATAGAAAATAATGTAGGAAAAATGGGAAAGTCCAAGGAAGAAAGTGAAAAAACATGTCTCCTTTTCAAAGTGTTCAACATAGAGTTCCCAGCAAATCTATTTCTAGGTATATAGCCAAGAGAATTGAAAACACATACCTATACAAAAACTCTTACACAAATTATTATTCATAGTAGCCAAAAAGTAGAAACAACCCATATGCCTATTAACTGATGAAATGGATCAACAAATGTGAAATATCTATACAATGGAATGTTATTATTTGGCAGTAAAAAGCAATGAAGCACTGATACACGCTACAACATGGGTGAACTTTGAAAACATTATAAGTGAAAGAAGCCAGACCATATATAGTATGATTCCATTTGTATGAAATGCTCAGAATAAATAAATCCATAGAGATAGAAAGTAGATTACTGGCTAGGTGGTAGAGTAGGCTGGGGGAATGGGAATCCTAATGGGGTACGATGTTTCTTTGAGGAGTGATGAGAGCTTTTAAAATTGATCATGGTGATAATTTCCCAACTCTGTGAATATAAAACTAAAACCATTGAATTGTACACTTGTAATGGGTGAATTGTATGGTATTTTAATTCTGTCTCAATAAAGCTGTTTTAAAAAGTATATTTACGGGGGGTGTGGGGAGGGATGGACTGGGAGTTTGGGGTTAGTAGATGCAAACTATTACATATAGAATGGATGGAGAACAGGGTCCTACTGTATAGCACAAAGAACTATATATTCAGTGTCCTGGGATAAACCGTAATGGAAAAGAATATAAAAGAGAATATATATTATGCATAACTGAGTCACTTTGCTGTACAGCAGAAACTGATGCATTTTAAATCAACAATACTTCAATTAAAAATATATATATATTTACAAATTAGACTGAGAAATAGATTCCAATTTTTAAAAATTGCATTTGATTAGAGAGTAATAGGATATTATTAATGTCAGCAGCACTGGTTTGGGAACCAGAGGTTCTAACTCTAACTCTTTTTATTAGCTAGTTGTGTAACTTGAAGCAACACGGTCATTTATGAAATGTGAAGATTGTATACAATAATTTTTAAAGCTTTTTTTGGAATTTTATAAAGTTTCAATAGATAGGGCAAATAAAAACTTGATATTTAAAACTTAAAAGTTTTAGTAGGCATTTCGGAGCTGCTGTTAAGATTAAGAGGCTTAGAAATCATTACCAGCTAACTTTGGCTGCCTATTAGAATTAGAATCACCATGGAAGCTTTTTAAAACATACCTGTGTCTGGGCCCAGAGAGTCTAATTTAATTGGTCTCAAGTGGATTCCAGCATCTCATTTCTCCTCTCTCCCTTATTCTCTTCTCCCCTTCTCTGTTGCCCACATGATTTTAATGTGCAGCCAAAGTTGAGAGCCACTGACTTTGCCAGTGAGCATACTCTGTGTTGGCAGCATCAAAAATCGAATCATTTTCTTCATGTTCTCTCCAACGCTTGATAATGTTATGTTTGTCTCTTGGTGGGTTGCAGATGGGGATGGATATGAAAAAAATAGGTAGGCCTACAATAGAAAATATTATCTTAATATTTAATATTTGTTAAATTAAGTTGTGCCACTTATAATGATTTCTTATGACAGATTTAGATATAAATTATTGGTTAAATAGGTTCAACTTTGAGCACTGCCTAATTTGCCATTGTCAAGGTTTTATGAACTTTCCTCAACTATTTTATTTTATGGCTTTAATGGAACATAACATTCCTTATTTTTATAATATCTGTATTACAAAGTGTTTTCATTTCCACAGGTCATAGGTTTTGGATCTGTTAAAATTGCAGCATTCATAGCTATGGTAGGAATTCTTTCTATTGTGGCTCAGGTGAGTGTTATTTTACCCATCCTTTTTTTTTTTTTTAGTGTTTTTAATCTGAAGTAACTGTAGATTCATAGGAAGCTGCAAAGAAATATTCATGGAGATCTCCTGCATCACTACCTCAGTTCCCCTCCTCCTCTGCCATGGTAACATCTTGTGTCCTGTGGTACAATATCAAACCCAGTAAACTGACAATGGATACAGACCATAGAGTTATTCCATTTTTAATAGAATCTTAAGGTTATGATTTAGGAGGAATTTAACACAACTTTTCAATACTTTGTAGAGCATGTGTTGTTACCTCTAATGGATCAATTCAGCAAATAAAAATTTGCTTTTACAACCACCAGCCACAATCTAACTCCAGTATTGCAAAATTAACCAGAAAAATGTTTCAATGTTATTTTAATATTGAAAAGTAATGAAGGTGAAAAGCAGAAATGAAATTTTGTAACTATTACAATCCTTGCTATCCCCAGGACTGAAGAAATGGTGGTAAGTCAGTATGTTAGGATATATGTAATGAGTAAAGAGTATTTATTAAACATTTCCCCATCTATTATAGGACCACAAAAGGCAGGGCATATGTGCTTTAAATTAATTCATTGATATGCTTAGGTGCATTCACTATATCATATGGGACTATTATGAGGCTATTTTCCTGGAACCGCTATATGCTGCTTTAAAGCATGGTAGGCCAGGTGGAGCATTCTTCTGTGATAACTCTTTCAAAGAGAAATGAGAAGCCTGCAAAACTGCTTTGCCCAAATATTAGAATTGACAAGGCTTATAGGAATGCATCAAACCAAGGGCCTTTTATTTTTTTTAACTGTATCAGCAAATGTAAATTATGTTAAACTTTCAAGTTGCTTATGGTTTTGGCTTGTTTTTTATATTAACTCTGGTTAGTCAGTTAGCCCAGATTCACCTTTTATCCTATGCCTTTTCAGGCTATATCACCTAAGTTTTTAGTAGAGTATATATTTGTTAAAATCACATTTGTATCAGTCCAACTTTGTGAAACTGTTAACCCCCACCAAAATCCCACATACTCTGTAAATGTTCATCAGGGGTTTGCTATTCACTGGTAGTTAAATTATTGGCATTTCTCCAAAGAGACAGAGGCATTTTCTTCTCAATCACAGTAACTGTTGAACAGCTGTGATGACCTTTTGGGAAGTGATAAGCACCAGATAAACAGGTTTCTGGGGAGGAGGCCGAAGGCCCTGAGCCCAGGTTAGTCTGGGAAGGCCCCGAAGTTTCACCCCTTTTGAGCTACATCAGTACTGCATGGCCTCCAAGGTCTTAGGTCAGGTGGTCTGCTATTTTGAGATTCTTGGTCACCATTAATGGACTTCCCCACAGAACTTGCATCAGATCTTGTGCTTGTATTCATATGATTACTCAGGATTATCCCCTTTGCTTTGCAGACGGTCTTTCTTACCATCTTGATGAGGTCATTGGGGAATAAGAACACCGTTCTCCTTGGTTTGGGTTTTCAGATGTTCCAGTTAGCCTGGTACGGTTTTGGATCTCAGGCATGGTAAGCCTCTCCCATAGATTCTTATGAACTAATAGACAGATGTATCTTTTAGAGGAGCTCGAATTAGTTGAGTGTGATGTGAAGGAAGCAGGAGTTATTTTACTGGCATAGTGTATTCAACATTTCAAAAACTGTTTAGACTTAATTTGGGAAAGGGTAGAGCTGGTAATTTAGGATTATTTGGATAGATTGCCTTCACCTCAGCAGGCTTTCAGTGAGTTGTTACTTCCTCCGACCCTCCAAAAAAAAGTTTTATGCCTAATTTTTAAACACATTTGTCAGTTTTTGGAGACAACACATTATAGGCAAAAACAAAACAAGAAGACAAGGAAAAATGACTGATTATGGTGGGATTTATTACTATCATTAGCTGAGTGACTTTGGACAGTGACATAACCTTTATAATACAAAGCATATGAGTTAGATGAACACTGAGATCTCCTCCAGAATCTTGTATATCCTGATCAGTTATTACTCCTAATGTATTAGATTCCCATTAAGAGGAAGGAAGGTCAAATTAAGCCCTGTGGAATAAGAAGAAATAAAAAGAATTTTGAGTGCTATTTTGTTGTGTGGCAAGTTTCCCTATGTGCCTGGCTACCAAATACTAGAGTCCATATCTCCGTTTTAGATATTTGAATTGGTCCCCATTTTGCAGTCATAAATGGATGACACAATTTAGAAGAACTCGAAATGCTTTAGGTGGTCAGTGGTTGATTCTTTTTGTTCTTGGAAATCTTAATTTCATCCCATGAACTTTGGTTCAGTAGCTGATTCAGTCAAACTCATGCTACCTTAGAAAGATTCTGTCAACCTAAAGGGTTTTTCCTTTTAAGTAAGGACGTGCATGTCATCCCCAAGAGAGTCTGGCCAAGCAGGTTTTAAGCCCAGTTGGGGCCTCACTTTGCTCACACTCAACGCCTAATACTGACACACATGTAGGTCCCTTTCATTGAGAAAAAAACAAAGGTCTAAAGGAAGCACACTTGGAAGTCTGCAGGATGTCATCCTGAACTTCAGGTCTCTGAAGTGTTATGTGCCACCAACTTTTTCTGTAGGTGACACACAACACTTTATTGAGGGGTAGAAAACTGAGCAGCTCAAAGACAGTATGGAGGTGAGCCTTTGAGAAGTACAAAGAAAAAAGTGGAAAATTGGTAGTGAAAATGTGGTATTTATAGGAACAAGAAATCCTTCTGCATTTCATTGAGCTTGCATCTAAATACGGTAATAGGGAAACTAGGAAGAAGAACAGATTCGACAGAGGTAAAATAAAGAAATGAAACTTTCCCAGCCCGTGAAGTGATCAGTATAAACAGATGCATAACCTTCTAGGTTAAAAAAAAGAATCCATTTTTAAAGAGGAAAAAAATAAATGCAACTTAACACAAGAAAACAGAAAGCATTTAGTGCTTTTGCCATTGATTGTACTCTGAACAGCAAGCTCATTGGGGCTGGCCTGCTCCCTGACCGCAGCCTGTCCTGTCATTGCAGGATGATGTGGGCAGCAGGGACCGTGGCCGCCATGTCCAGCATCACATTTCCAGCAGTCAGTGCCCTCGTCTCTCGGAATGCAGAGTCAGATCAGCAAGGTGAGGTCACTGTTTTCCTCCTTCAACGGAGACGTACCTGCCATAAGCATGAGCAACTCTGAATCTCTCTTCACATCAACAAAGCAAGAGGTTACAGCCATGTGGTCCCTGCTCAACAATCATACCTATTTACTTTGGCAAATAGGAAAATTCTGTTTTCCTTCCTACTTTGATCTTTGATCATATTTTTGAAATCTGGACTCAGCAGGTCAGAATACTAAGATAGTTATCCATTTTCTCTTTTCAGTTTTGACTCCTCTTTTATTTGTCACTGTTAGAATTTACTAGACTTTAATCATATTTTAACAGACTAGTTGGTAAAACAATGAGTTCTTTATTTAATCACTGAAATTTCTTTAATTTGGAATCACTCAAAGTCCATTACTCAATTTAGGAAATGATTCTTTGAGTGGACAAAGAAAAATAAATCTGAGTAGTTCTTGATAATTGGATGCAGAGTGAGAGACAAAATTAAGATGACTGTGTAGAGTAGCACTCTGTCTAGACTCTTCATCCTTCTTGTGCCTCTGGCTTCCCTATCAAGCAGTTCCTACTGCCAAAATTAGTCCTTTTCTTTCACCATCACTTAATGGCTTACCTGACTGTAGTCAGGAAGTAGTGAATTTTAGAAGAAAAAAATTTTAATGCCTTAGAGATATTTCTAAAGTTTCAATTAAAAACTAGATTGGAAAAGCTAGTTTATTCATTGGAACTATTTTTCCGCATCAGAAATTAGCCATCTTATTCATATCTACTTTTTTTTAATTTTTTTTTTTTTTAACAGTAGGTCCTTGTTGGTTATCTATTTTAAACATAGCAGTATCATTTGAAGACCACAAATTCTGTGTGTTACCCTGGTTATGTTAACTTAGCTGACTGCATCCTTGGGGAGGTGTTGTGCTTAAAGTAAAGGCATGAGCTATCTGTGAAGGATGGGCATTGCCTTGGCATCTAAGAGACACTATCCTATCTCTCAGGGCATGAATTTTCTTTGGCTTTTTTTATGCTTACATGTATTAATACAGATGTTTCTAAATGTCAGCATATAAACTTATTAGAACACACTGTATTAGGGTGAATTACATTTGACCATTTTTGATTTACAGAAATATTCATCTCATGATTCAAGCTAATTTTTGACCTGCCACATTAGATACCAGAGATATCTAGAAATTAGCACTTGGATTTTTCAGTAGAGGTGTACAGGGAGATGGACCTGCAATATGGAGGTCACTGTGAGGAACAGAATCTGTCTGAAGGTGCTGGGAACACACAGCATCAGGACCTCTGTGGACTCACACATGGGCAGGGATACAAGAGGCAAAGGGCAGATTTTTATTGTAAAAGTGCCATTAAGTGAGTAGAAAAGGAAAATCTCAATCCACAGAAAAGTGTAAATTGCCTATAAATGGAGAATATTAAAACTTTTTTATTATTCCCTGATTATAGGAAGATCTGCTGTTAGGGAATTCAGCCTCAAAAGGATTTTAGAAACATCACTGTCATTTCATACCCTATAGATCTTAGGACATTGAGTGAGGACAACATTAAAAGGACATAGAAAACCAAGGAAACATTTGTGCAATGAATGAAAATATGATGGGTAAAGTCCCTAAAATATCCTTTCCACAGCCCAGACTACTCAGTCCAGCAGAAGCAGTATTTCATATTAGTAAGAAAGTACTGTTAAGTCTCCAGTCTTGAGATGCTTATCTGAGAAGACTGGCTCCCTTCTCTTTTTTCTGACTTAGGAGTTGCCCAAGGTATCATAACTGGAATAAGAGGACTGTGTAATGGCCTGGGGCCAGCCCTGTATGGCTTCATATTCTACATGTTCCACGTGGAACTGACTGAGTTGGAACTGGAATTGAATTCTAACAATGCTGCCCTGCAGGTAATTTGGTAATAAGTCTAGGTTTACAATAGCAGTTGTGTGTGATTATAGCAAAATCTTCTGACCTTAAATTTGGAAAGTGTTCTTATTTTTATAATACTATTGTATTTGACAGTAGTAAGTGCTATGTTCATTGCTTCCTGGGACTAGGGAGGGATCATTTCAGTGATTTAATATCTTATATAAAAGATTTGTCTTAACTTTGTTCAGATTCTGTTTTCACCTATATAATTACTCTGATCAGAATGCTGTCCTCTGGTGAAGCTCAGGCCAAATAAAAGATGAAATGACCTAAAATTCCAGCTAGAATTTGAGCTAGAGTGCTTTTTCTACTATTTATTTGCTATTACTTCCCTCCTTCCAAGCTATATTTAATATAGATTTCTATACAAAATTGGAATTACTGTTCATGTACATAGTTAATGATCTCAGGTCACAGGGCAGGATTAGAGATAAATAACTGTTGTTTACATGTTTGGTTAAGCTGTTGGAAAGTTTGGTTAAGCTGTTGGAAAGTGGTGCACAAAGCAGTGATTAGTTGCCCTCCATCATATTCCAGACACCAGGCTCTGTTAGAATTTGCTATGACACTTAATGAACATTTGCTTATGAGAAAATAACTCACTTCTCAGTGGTGTGCTTTTTTGGGGTCGTCCAGGACTAATTTTGATTGGAAAGACTAACCAGATTCTTCATTTGTTTCCCACACCCATCAGGGAGCTGTCATCCCAGGCCCACCGTTTTTATTTGGGGCATGTATAGTTCTTATGTCTTTTCTGGTTGCCTTATTCATCCCTGAATACAGTAAAGGCAGTGGAATTAAAAAACATAACAACAGCATCAGCGGCAGCCTGACCAACACAATAGAACGAGGCAGTGATGAAGACATTGAGCCACTACTGCAGGACAGCAGCATCTGGGAGCTCTCTTCCTTCGAGGAGCCTGGGAATCAGTGCACTGAACTATAAACTGCAGAAACTAGAATTCTGTAGACTCCATCTCTGAGAGCCATGGAGGAGCCACACCACACTGGAGACTTCATGGTGCTGGAGGGGAGATACTAGTGGCATGCTTCAGGGCTGAGTTTGAGAAGTAACCACCTCCATCCCTCGTCTCCCGCCCCTTCCTCCTCCTGTTCCTTTTCTACCATTCTCTTTCTTTCTGTTTATATGTTAGAACAAGTTAAGGTTTGAAATACTTTTCTGCAAATAATATGCAACTCTCAAAGTTATCTGGAGTCCACACTTCGAAACTCAGAAAAAGTCATCTCTGGTAGAAAGGATGACTTTCCTTTAATAACTCCAGAGTAAGAGTGACCATGTCCTTTTCAGTAGAAGGTGCAGGATTATAGTACAACTGCCTTCTCTGGCAAAATTTGAGATAAAGAATCCCATATTTTCTTCCCTCCTGTTTCTCTGAACTGTGCCCGTTTAGCCCATAGGTGTTTATGAGTGGCTGCTCAGTATCGGGGATCTATTGCCTTTGTTCAAAGGTCAAGCAAATAACTAGTCTTACTCTCCTTTCCTTATCTCTACTTCCTATTCTTGGCTAGAATGAAATTCAGCATATACACATCTGGACAGTAATAATATTGATTAGTGATAACCTTTACCAGATGAAGGAAATTTTTTAAATAAATTTAAATCATGAAGAACTAGCAATTCAGATCCCTGGGCCTAATGTTTTGGTTAGATCCAAGGTGATTTTACAGAAGAAAAACATACATCAGCCATTCTGGCAACATAGAAATTGGAGGGTGCGTGTAAGAAAGTTTTCAACAATGTAAACATTCCTAGGTGAGAATGAGAGTTAGTAACTGGATACCAGTGGAGTTTATATCCAAGTTTAGACTCATGTAATGCATTCTTACTATATTTGCTCCCACCTACATCTCCTGTGTCTTACTTTTCAGTGTTTTTCATTCATCACACCCCTGCCTTAACTGCTCTATGTAGGCATTTGTTTTCAGTCAGTCTTTATTTTCATCTATGTATCTGCCACTTGAATCTCATGGGAATATGCACAGTAAATTCCTTTCTAAAATATGATGGTTTAAGAAGCTCAGTTTCAAAATAAGTGTCTTGCTAATTTTTCGAGATGTTTTATGGACAAAGAAAACTTTAGATTATATGTGTTTTCCTGCACCAGTAGGTGGACCATTAACTAGGGCCCATCTTTAACACAGCACTCCTTTGAAAGTTTTATAGGTATGAAATATATGTAGATATTCATAAGGAGTTTTAATTTTTTTTGATGGGGTGCTATGTAAATCTTGTATTTATAAATGTAATGAAGGTATTGACAGAAAAAAATATATACAACTTTTATAAAGGATTGTGTACTGACTGAATACATTTAAAAGAAAATATATTTTGAAACCTGTTCTGCTGCGAACAAAGATAACATATCTTTTTACTATGCTGTTGGTTTTTAAGTTAAGCTTCCTAATGCATAATAAATTTGCAATGGATACTTTTATGTCTTTTGTGTTTCTTTACAGCGAACAGTACCATTGATCTTTGCGTTCTCCTTTGGGTGACTTTCAACTGAAATAAGTTTTTAGTCCTTAAGCTAATGAAGAAGATGTGTGTATTTTCAAAATAAGTTTCATTTCAAAATCTCCCTTCAAAAAGTTGTGATCTTCAAAAAGAGATCACAACTTTTTTTTTTTTTTAAAACAGGGATACAAACATACTTGTACACCCATATTTATTAGCAGCATCATTCACAGCAACCAAAAGGTGGAAGCAACCCAAGTGTCCATTGTTGGATGAATGGATAAAGAAAATATGGTATATATTATACATAAACGGAATATTATTTGGCCTTTAAAAGGAACGAAATTCTGACATACACTACAATGTGGATGAACCTTGAAGATATTATGCTAAGTGAAATAAGGCAGTCACAAGATGACAAATACTATATGGTTCAATTTATATGAAATATCTAGTCAAATTCATACAGAAAGTAGAATAGTGGTTGCAGGACTAAGGGGAAAGGGAAGTGGGAAGTTATTATTTAATGGGTAGAGTTTCAGTTTTGCAGGTAAAGTTCTGGAGATGGATGGTGAGGATGGTTGCACAACAATGTAAATGTACTTAATGCCACTGAACTACTTAAAAATGGTTTAAATGATCCATTTTATGTTAGGTATATTTTGCCACAATTTTTAAAAGATGCTCTCATGGAGTCTTTGTTCTTTACCACTGCTTATCAAAATTGTAGTTTCGTTTCTTTTTTTTAATTGTAGTTTCTTTACCCAGTGTAACAAATGTCATTTTTTAAAATTAGGTAGATTTTTTAAATTGAGATAAAATTAACCATTTTAACCATTCCAAAGTGTACAATTCAGTGGTTTTTAGTTTATTCACAAGGTTGTACAGCTATTAGCACTATCTAATTCCAGAACATTTCCAAAAGAGAAATTTCCATCATCCCAAAAGAGAAACCCCATACCCATTAGCAATCACTACCAATTCCCCCTATCCCCATCCCCTGGAAACCAGTAATATACTTTATGTCTATAGATTTGCCTATTTTGGACATTTCATATAAATGGAATCATACAGTATGTGACCTTTTGTGTCTGGCTTCTTTCACATAGCATGTTTTCAAGGTTCATCTATGTTGTAGCATGTGTCAATTTTTATTCCTTTTTAAGGCTGAATATTCCATTGTGTGGCATATACCACATTTTCTTTATTTAGTTAATTGATAATGTATCAATCAAATGTCAGTTGGCATTTGGATTGTTTTCACTTTTAGGTTATTATGAATAATGCTGCTATAAACATTCTTGTCTAAGTTTTTGTGTGAACATGTCCTCCTAGGTGTATGTCAGGGAGTAGAGTTGCTAGGTCATGTAGTAACTATGATTAGCCATCTGAGCAACTGACATAGAGCTGCACATTTTACATTCCCATCAGTAATGTAAGAGGGCTTCAATTTCTCTGTATCCTTGCCAACATTTATTATTTTCTGTTTTGTTGTTGTTTATAGACATCCTAGTGAGTTTAGAGTGGTATCTCACTGTGGTTTTGATTTGCATTTCCCTTATGATGATGATGTTGAGCATCTTTTTGTGCTTATTTGCCATTTATATCTTTTCTTTGGAGAAATGTCTATTCAAGTCCTTTGCCTATTTTTGAATCAAGATGTTTGTTCTCGTTGAGTTGTAAGAGTTCTTTATATATTCTGGACACCAGACTCTTACCAGATGTATGATTTGCAAATATTTTCTCCCATTCTGTGGGTTGGCTTTTCTGTTTCTTTATGGTGTCCTTTGATGCACAAAAGTTTGTGTTAATTAGGTCCGATTTATCAGCTTTTTTTCTTTTTGGTGTTTTGTATGGTGTCATATCTAAGAATCTGTTATCAAATCCAAAGTAATGAATTTATCCATTTGTTTTCTTTTTTCACACATCTTAAAAGTTACCATTTTAACCACTTTAAAAGTACAATTCAGTGTTTTTTAGTATAGTCATAATATTGTTTAGCCATCTGTACTATCTAACTCCAAAATCTTTTTGTGTGCTTGCTGGCCATTTGAATATTCTCTTTGCAGAAATGTGTATTCAAATCCTTTGCCCATTTTTAAAATGGATTATCTTTTGTTGTTGGCTTGTAAGTGATCTTTATATATTCTGGATGTAGACTCTTATCAGATATACTGTTTATAAATACTTTCTCTCATTCTGTGGTTTTTCTTTTTACTTTCTTGATAGTGTCCTCTCATGCACAGATTTTGATAAAGTCCAGTTTATTTATTTTTTTCTTTTGTCAGTTTTGCTTTTGGTGGCATATTTGAGAAACCATTGACTAATCCAAGGTCATGAAGGTTTACAACTATTTTTCCCTTCTAAGTGTTATATAGTTGTATCTCTTACATTTAGGTCTTTAATCCATTTGGGTAAATTTTTTGTATATGGTGTGAGATAGAAGTCCTAATTTATCCTTTTTCATGTAGTTATCCAGTGCCCTGTACCATTTGTGGTTGTCTTTTTTTAAAAAAAAATCTTTATTGGAGTATAATTACTTTATAATGGTGTGTTAGTTTCTGCTTTATAACAAAGTGAATCAGCTATACATGTACATATATCCCCATATCTCCTCCCTCTTGCGTCTCCCTCCCTCCCACCCTCCTTATCCCACCCTCCCTATCCCACCCCTCTAGGTGGACACAAAGCACTGAGCTGATCTCCCTGTGCTATGTAGCTGCTTCCCACTAGCTATTTTACATTTGGTAGTATATATAAGTCCATGCCACTCTCTCACTTCGTCCCAACTTACCCTTACCCCTCCCTGTGTCCTCAAGTCCATTCTCTACGTCTGCGTCTTTATTCCTGTCCTGCCCCTAGGTTCTTAAGAACTTTTTTTTTTTTTAGATTCCATATATATCTGTTAGCATACGGTATTTGTTTTTCTCTTTCTGACTTACTTCACTCTGTATGACAGACTAGGTCCATCCACCTCACTCAATTTCGTTTCTTTTTATAGCCGAGTAATATTCCATTGTATATATGTGCCACATCGTCTGTCGATGGAAACTTAGGTCACTGCCATGACCTGGCTATTGTAAATAGTGCTACAATGAATATTGGGGTGCATATGTCTTTTTGAATTATGGTTTTCTCTGGGTTTATGCCCAGTAGTGGGATTGCTGGCTCATATAGTAATTCTATTTTTTGTTTTTCAAGGAACCTCCATACTGTTCTCCATAGTGGCTGTATCAAATTACATTCCCACCAACAGTGCAAGAGGGTTCCCTTTTCTCCACACCCTCTCCAGCATTCGTTGTTTGTAGATTTTCTGATGATGCCCATTCTAACTAAGTGTGAGGAGGTGATACCTCATTGTAGTTTTGATTTGCATTTCTCTAATGATTAAGGATATTGAGCAGCTTTTCATGTGCTTCTTGGCCATCTGTATGTCTTCTTCAGAGAAATGTCTATTTAGGTCTGCCCATTTTTGGATTGTGTTGTTTGTTTTTTTGATATTGAGCTGTATGAGCTGCTTGAAAATTTTGGAGATTAATCCTTTGTCAGTTGATTCGTTAGTAAATATTTTCTCCCAGTCTGAGGATTGTCTTTTCGTCTTGTTTGTAGTTTGCTTTGCAAAAGATTTCAAGTTTCATTAGGTCCCATTTGTTTATTTTTTATTTTATTTCCATTACTCTAGAAAGTGGATCAAACAAGATCTTGCTGTGATGTATGTCAGAATGTTCTTCTTATGTTTTCCTCTAAGAGGTTTATAGTGTCTGGTCTTACACTTACGTCTCTAATCCATTTTGAGTTTATTTTTGTATATGGTGTTAGGGAGTGTTCTAATTTCATTCTTTTACATATACCTGGCCAGTTTTCCCAGCACCACTTATTGAAGAGACTTTATTTTCTCCACTGTATATCCTTGCCTCCTTTGTCATAGATTAGTTGAACAGAGGTGCGTGGGTTTATCTCTGGGCTTTCTATCCTGTTCCACTGATCTATATTTCTGTTTTTGTGCCAGTACCACATTGTCTTGACTACTGTAGCTGTGTAGTATAGTCTGAACTCAGGGAGTCTGATTCCTCCAGTTCCATTTTTTTTCCTCATTACTGCTTTGACTATTCGGGGTCTTTTGTGTTTCCATACAAATTGTGAATTTTTTTCTTCTAGTTCTATGAAAAATACCATTGGTAGTTTGATAGGGATTGCATTCAATCTGTGGATTGCTTTGGGTAGTAGAGTCACTTTCACAATGTTGATTCTTCCGATCCAAGAAACGTGGTATATCTCTCCATCTATTTGTATCATCTTTAATTTCTTTCATCAGTGTCATATAGTTTTCTGCATACAGGTCTTTTGTCTCTTTAGGTAGGTTTATTCCTAGGTATTTTATTCTTTTTGTTGCATTGGTAAATGGGAGTGTTTCCTTAATTTCTCTTTCAGATTTTCCATCATTAGTGTGTAGGAATGCAGGAGATT
Organism: Lagenorhynchus albirostris; assembly: GCF_949774975.1. Classification (NCBI taxonomy): domain Eukaryota; kingdom Metazoa; phylum Chordata; class Mammalia; order Artiodactyla; family Delphinidae; genus Lagenorhynchus; species Lagenorhynchus albirostris. Next base: position 90,997,600 of record NC_083101.1, on the reverse strand, counting down.
TCTGTGCATTAATTTTGTATCCTGCTACTTTACCAAATTCATTGATTACCTCTAGTAGATTTCTGGTAGCATCTTTAGGACTCTCTATGTATGGTATCATGTCATCTGCAAACAACCACAACTTTACTTCTCCTTTTCTGATTTGTATTCCTTTTATTTCTTTTTCTTCTCTGATTGCTGTGGCTAAAACTTCCAAAACTATTTTGAATTAGAGTGGTGAGAGTGGACAACCTTGTCTTGTTCCTGATCTTAGAGGAAATGGTTTCAATATCACACCATTGAGAACGATGTTGGCTGTTGGTTTGTAATGTATGGCCTTTATTATGTTGAGGTAAGTTCCCTCTATGCCTACTTTCTGGAGGGTTTTTATCATAAATAGGTGTTGAATTTTGTTGAAAGTTTTTTCTGCATCTATTGAGATGATCGTATGGTTTTTCTGTCTCAATTTGTTAAAATGGTTTATCACATTGATTAATTTGCGTATATTGAAGAATCCTTGCATTCTTAGGATAAACCCCACTGAATCATGGTGTATGGTCCTTTAAATGTGCTGCTAGATTCTGTTTGCTAGTATTTTGTTGAGGAATTTTGCATCTGTGTTCATCAGTGATACTGGCCTGTAGTTTTCTTTCTTTGTGACATCTTTGTCTGGTTTTGGTATCAGGGTGATGGTGGCCTTGTCGAATGAGTTTGGGAGTGTTCCTCCCACTGCTATATTTTGGATGAATTTGAGAAGGATAGGTGTTAGCTCTTCTCTAAATGTTTGATAGAATTTGCCTGTGAAGCCATCTGGTCCTGGGCTTTTGTTTGTTGGAAGATTTTTAATTACAGTTTCAATTTCACTGCTTATGATTCGTCTGTTTATATTTTCTATTTCTTCCTGGTTCAGTCTCGGGAAGTTGTGCTTTTCTAAGAATTTGTCCATTTCTTCCCATGTTGTGGGAAGTTCCCCTCTATTCCTAGTTTGTTGAGTGTTGTTTTTGTTGTTTGTTTTATAATAAAACGATGTTGGATTCTGTCACATGCTTTTTCTGCATTGAGATGATTGTGGGGGTGGTTTCCCTCATTCTATTTTGTAGTGTATTGCATTGGTTGATTTTCACATGTTGATCTACCCTTGCATTACTGGGATAATTCCCACTTGGTCATGTTACACAAACCCTTTAATATGTTGCTGGATTCAATGAAATTTTTTTCTTTTTAAGGATTTTTGCATCTATATTCATAAGAAATATAGGTCTTGTGACGTCTCTGGCTGGCTTTGGTAATGGTGGCCTCATATAAATGAGTTGGGAAATGTTCCCTTTTCTTCTATTTTTTGGAAGAGTTTAAGAAGGATTAGTGTTGATAACTACTTTAAACATTTGTTAGAATGCTACAGTATTAGGGTATCACACACCAGTTATTTAAACAGAGAGTTTAATATAACGAATAGTTAACTATACTGTTAACTAGGCAACCAAAAGAGTGAAATGAGAACTCTGAGGCAGTGGGAAGTGATTCCCAAATTTCAGCATGCATCAGGGTCAGCTGGAGTGCTAAACAGATTCCTGCTCACACCATCTGAGCCACTGACTCAGTAGGTTGGGTGGTGCATGGGAATCTGCATTTCTAACCAGTTCCCAGGAGATGCTGATGTTGCTGATCCTGGCACCACAGTTTGAGAACTGCTGTTTCAAGTATCATGAGGGTAACAACTGTAGTTTCCCCAGGCTGAGGGAACAAAGAGTACAAGTTTGAATTATTAAAACATAGAATCTTAGGGAAGGGTCCCTGTGTGGTTTGATCTCAGATTTCTGAACAGGGATTGCCAAATGGTCAATGGTGGTGTTTCTAGGCCTGGAGGTAAGGTCTGTGGGGGTGGTGTATGGAGCTGGCACAGTGTACCTGGGGTTCTGCTTGTGTTGGGAAAACTGCAAACTGGTTTAGCTGCTGCTATGGGAAGGAACCACCACTGTCAGGGTAAAGAAATTGTTGGAATGTGGGTGTGAGAAATGAGAACATAAGAAGGAGTAGTCAGTCACTCACTCTTCCTCTTCAGTTTGCAGTTTCCTTCTAGCATCCTTTATTGGCAGAGCTAACAGCCAGCTGGCAAAAGCAGAATGGGTATGCCAGCTAAAGGACAAGTTGGAACTGAGAGACAATAATTGAACCACTGGCACCATCAACATACCTGCTACACCTGTGTGAGCTCCTATGTGGCCACCAACCAACTCCATTTTTCTATTTAATGGCGTGTAACTATCTTATTTGCAATTGATGCACCCACCCTCTCCACAAAATCAGAGACACAAAGTCTTAGCAGTCAGTTATCTGTCACTGGACTATGTAGATTACTCCCCCCAAATCAATCATAGTACCATTTGAAAATTCTCTTACGAAAAGGTATAATTAACCTCCAATAAAACTTGTATAAAATAAGGAGGAAAGAAAAGAAAATGCTTACTCTCTATATATAAACACATACCAGCAAAAGGAAGGAGATGATATATTTAGCTGCTCTGTCCTCTTTTCTGTGACTGGTCACATGGCCTTAGCTAGTATTTATAACTTCTGCTTTTACCCATTCCATATTTCTTTGGCCTTCACTAGCACTTCATCTCGTTGGGGTTTTCTACCTGACCGGTGACCAAGATCTTCATCGCGGAAGGATTTGCACCCTCAGCAGTCGTGCCATTTTTCTTGGTAGCTGTAATTTTCTACTAACCTTTCTACTAAGCATGGAGTACTGTGAGACACCTCAGAGAATCCCCTGGGTTCCAGACATAGCTCTCCTTTCCCCATTGTCAGTACAACCCATTTGTCTCCTGCCTCAGTGACATGAGGAAGCCAAGTGGCAGTCTCATCTTCCAGTGCAATAGAGGGGAGAGGGGGAAGATGGCGGAAGGGTAAGACGCGGAGATCACCTTCCTCCCCACAGATACATCAGAAATACATCTACACGTGGAACAACTCCTACAGAACACGTACTGAACGCTGGCAGAAGACCTCAGACCTCCCCAAAGGCAAGAAACTCCCCATGTACCTGGGTAGGGCAAAAGAAAAAAGAATAAACAGATAAAAGAATAGCGACGGGACCTGCACCAGTGGGAGGGAGCCGTGAAGGAGGAAATGTTTCCACACACTAGGAAGCCCCTTCAAGCGTGTAGACTGCAGGTGGCGGAGAGGGGGGGAGCTTCAGAGCCGCAGAGGAGAGCGCAGCAACAGGGGTGCAAAGGGCAAAATGGAGAGATTTCCGCACAGAGGATCGGTGCCGACCAGCACTCACCAGCCCGAAAGGCTTCTCTGCTCATCCCCCGGGGCAGGCAGGACTGGGAGCTGAGGCTCAGGCGTAGGTCCGAGGGCAGGGAGAGGAATGGCGGCATGAACAGAGCCTGAAGGGGTTAGTGCACCACGGCTAGCCGGGAGGGAGTCCGGGAAAAAGTCTGGACCTGCCGAAGAGGCAAGAGACTTTTACTTCCCTCTTTGTTTCCTGGTGTGCAAGGAGAGGGGATTAAGAGCGCTGCTTAAAGGAGCTCCAGAGACCCGTGCGAACCGCGGCTAACAGCACGGACCCCAGAGACGGGCATGAGACGCTAAGGCTGCTGTGCCACTTGCAGCACAAGTCACTCTCCACACCTCCCTTCCAGGGATCCTGTGCAGCCCACCACTGCTAGGGTCCCGGGATCCAGGAACAACTTCCCTGGGAGAACGCACGGCGCACCTCAGGCTGGTGCAACGTCATGCTGGCCTCTGCCACGGCAGGCTCGCCCCGCACTCTGTACCCCTCCCTCCCCCAAGCCTGAGTGAGCCAGAGCCCCCTAATCAGTGGCTCCTTTAACCCCGTCCTGTCTGAGCGAAGAACAGACGCCCTCTGGTGACCTACATGCAGAGGCAGGGCCAAATCCAAAGCTGAGTCCCAGGAGCTGTGCGAACAAAGAAAGAAAGGGAAATCTCTCCCAGCAGCCTCAGGAGCAGCAGATTAAATCTCCACAATCAACTTGATGTACCCTGCATCTGTGGAATACCTGAATAGACAACAAATCATCCCAAATTGAGGAGGTGGACTTTGAGAGCAAGATTTATGATTTTTTTCCCCTTTTCCTCTTTTTGTGAGTATGTGTATGCTTCTGTGTGAGATTTTGTCTGTATAGCTTTGCTTTCACCATTTGTCCTAGGGTTCTATCCGTCCATTGTTTTTGTTTTTATTACTTAAAATTTTTTTCTTAATAATTATTTTTCCATATTAATAACTTTATTTTACCTTACTTTATTTTATTCTCTTTCTTTCTTCCTTTCTAATTTCTCTCCCTTTTATTCTGAGTCGTGTGGATGAAAGGCTCTTGGTGCTGCAGGCAGGAGTTAGTGCTGTGCCTCTGAGGTGTGAGAGCCAACTTCAGGACACTGGTCCACAAGAGACCTCCCAGCTCCACGTAATATCAGATGGCAAAAATCTCCCAGAGCTCTCCATCTCAACACCAACACACCCAGCTTCACTCAACGACCAGCAAGCTATAGTGCTGGACACCCTACGCCAAACAACTAGGAAGACAGGAACAAAACCCCACCCATTAGCAGAGAGGCTGTCTAAAATCATAATAAGTCCACAGACACCCCAAAACACACCACCAGACGTGGACCTGCCCACCAGAAAGACAAGATCCAGCCTCATCCACCAGAACACAGGCACTAGTCCCCTCCAACAGGAAGCCTACACAACACACTAAACCAACTTTAGCCACTGGGGACAGACACCAAAAACAATTGGAACTACAAACCTGCAGCGTGCAAAAAGGAGACTCCAAACACAGTAAGATAAGCAAAATGAGAAGACAGAAAAACACACAGCAGATGAAGGAGCAAGATAAAGACGCACCAGACTTAAAAAATGAAGAGGAAATAGGCAGTCTACCTGAAAAAGAATTCAGAATAATGATAGTAAAGATGATCCAAAATCTTGGAAATAGAATAGAGAAAATGCAAGAAACATTTAACAAGGACCTAGAAGAACTAAAGAGGAAACAAGCAACGATGAACAACACAATAAATGAAATTTAAAATACTCTAGATGGGATCAATAGCAGAATAACTGAGGCAGAAGAATGGATAAGTGACCTGGAAGATAAAATAGTGGAAGTAACTACTGCAGAGCAGAATAAAGAAAAAAGAATGAAAAGAACTGAGGACAGTCTCAGAGACCTCTGGGACAACATTAAATGCACCAACATTCGAATTATAGGGGTTCCAGAAGAAGAAGAGAAAAAGAAAGGGACTAGAAAATATTTGAAGAGATTATAGTTGAAAACTTCCCTAATATGGGAAAGGAAATAGTTAATGAAGTTCAGGAAGCACAGAGAGTCCCATACAGGATAAGTACAAGGAGAAATACGCCAAGACACATATTAAACAAACTATCAAAAATTAAATACAAAGAAAACATATTAAAAGCAGCAAGGGAAAAATAACAAACAACAGACAAGGGAATCCCCATCAGGTTAACAGCTGATCTTTCAGCAGACACTCTGCAAGCCAGAAGGGACTGTCAGGACATATTTAAAGTGATGAAGGAGAAAAACCTACAACCAAGATTACTCTACCCAGCAAGGATATCATTCAGATTTGATGGAGAAATTAAAACCTTTACAGACAAGCAAAAGCTGAGAGAGTTCAGCACCACCAAACCAGCTTTACAACAAATGCTAAAGGAACTTCTCTATGCAAGAAACACAAGAGAAGGAAAAGACCTACAATAACAAACCCAAAACAATTAAGAAAATGGGAATAGGAACATACATATCGATAATTACCTTAAAAGTAAATGGATTAAATGCTCCCACCAAAAGACAGAGTGGCTGAATGGATACAAAAACAAGACCCATATATATGCTGTCTACAAGAGACCCACTTCAGAACTAGAGACAGATACAGACTGAAAGTGAGGGGATGGAAAAAATATTCCATGCAAATGGAAACCAAAAGAAACCTGGCGTTGCAATTCTCAGGTCAGACAAAATAGACTTTAAAATAAAGACTATTACAAAAGACAAAGAAGGACACTACATAATGATCAAGGGATTGATCAAAGAAGAAGCTATAACAATTGTAAATATTTATGCACCCAACACAGGAGCACCTCAATATATAAGGCAAATACTAACAGCCATAAAAGGGGAAATCAACAGTAACACATTCATAGTAGGGGACTTTAACACCCCACTTTCACCAGTGCAATGGAATCATAGTTGTGTCACCTTGTGGCAGCATTATCCACTTATCTCCCCCTGGCAGCTCTCAGAGTTGCAAAGATGGGTTAATGTTGGTACGTGTGATGGTAAGAGGAGCCAACCCACTTCCTCCCTTGAGTCCTACCTAAATCCTTATATTCTGGCTCTGAGAGACAATACCCTATATTGTTTCTCATACAAAACTATGGAGTTTGGATTTTATTCTTTTTATGCTTTTTTTTTCTTTCTCAGTTCTTTAAGGCAGAGGGAGTGAGCCTCTTGACTAGATCTCCTTGTCTCTTTCTGGCTTGCTTGTGTTTGAAAGCTTCTTTTTCCTCCTTTCTTTTTATTTTTAATTTTTATGTGTTTGCCTGATCTTCCTTGATGTTGGGCCCAGAAATCTATCTCACAATTCCTCCGATTAGCAGTGCAGCTCCACTGCTGTGGCCTGAGCTATGACCTTCTCTGCAATGACTCTCACATGGCCTCATGTGCCAGCTGGGAATCATTGCACATTTAGGTCTTTGGAATACTGAAATACATGGATATCTAATACTGATTGTTACCATTTTAGTTCCAATAACTTGATTTTATATTTTGGTCATTTGGGGTAAGAAGAATAAAAAGGCTTACATTAAAGGAACATAACTTGAAAAAAATGTTATGAAAAACCCCATGATATTTGGGGGACCGGGATGAGTGATGTGAAGGTTATTAGACCCTTCGTACTTAAGTATGAATTGTTTCTTTTCAACTCTGCATGAGATTAACTTCACTAAATTGAGTCATTTAGAATGCTCAAGAATGTGAATGTGTAAAGATAAACGTATTACAAAATATTAACATGCATTAGATGTATTAAAGTACTTTGGTATATTAGCTATTTTGGTTTTGTTTATGGGTTATACATTTAAAGTTGCTTTAACAGTCATGACCATTTTCTTTTTTGAAGCTATTACTTGTCTTAGAAAGAGCATAATGATCATTAGAGTCATTGTGTTCTAAAGTACACTGACCACTAGATGACAGAAGCTAGACAGTGATTTTCAAGGTTAGGCCCAATGCAGAGCATTGCTAGGTTCTGTTAGAACCTTTACTAAAATAAATAAATAAATAAATAAATAAATAAATGGAATTTTGTGAAAATGGACATTTTTAAATATCTGCATACCAAAATTCTTGAGCAGTAATATCAAGACACTACAAAGTTGTACTTCTAAATTTTCATTGTTCTTACCTGTGTTTGGCATCAGTCATGATTTCATATTAAATGTATATAGTACATAAAAAGAGTATTAAAAGGAAGAGTGGTAATAACATATAAAGTATGCTCATCTATTTTTTTTTCTGACCATAGTGATTCTAGAAGAAAGCATTGTCTCTTCTGTCATGTAAGAGTACTTGAATCTTCCATTTTCTCATCTGGCTTTTCTACCAGTGTGGCAAGCTGTGAAAAGTCTACTTAGGGGAGTTCTAAGTCTGGCCAATTGCTGGTTTCAAAACTGTGAGTTTAGGATATCAGCAAAGATAATTACATACCAAAATTTCTTGTGGATTTTCTGTTGTATGCCTATTGCTTTGTAATTATATAAGAATAAAAAAACCTTTTGTCTAAATAGATTTAGAATCTACTTTCCTGCAGTTAAGAAAAGAAATATTCTTTCCCTCAGAGTTTTCAAGTGACCAAAATTCAGCTAATTTATTATAATTTTTTTAAAAATTAGTTTCAATTAGGTTCTCAGATGCCATTTCCTTGAATACTGAATGAATGAATATACTTCATCTTTCAGTTGGATGTGGGTCCAGTGTTCTCAATGAGTGTTATGACCCTTATTCTTGGTGTAGCACTGAGAAGCTCTCATAATTTTGTGGCGGAAAGTGAACAACAACAGCTATTCAAGGAAAAATTAGATTATTCCCATACTAAAGCAGGGGACTAGGGAGAAACTGACTTCAACCCATTGCATTGCCTAGGAAGTATGGGGACCCCAGGGGGGAAATATATATATATATATATATATATATAATCTTTGGAGGAGAAAAAAGTCAATTCCCCAATCCCAGAAAGACAAACACTTTCATAATCATTCCACGGAGGCCAAGAGGTTGCAAAACCAACTGAATAGCCCTGCAAACATAAATCTCCACCAGACTCCTTAACTCTTTTTTTTTTTTTTTTTTTTTTTTTTGCGTTACGCGGGACTGTCACTGTTGTGGCCCCTCCCGTTGCGGAGCACAGGCTCCGTACACGCAGGCTCAGCTGCCATGGCTCACGGGACTAGCTGCTCCGCGGCATGTGGGATCTTTCCGGACCGGGGCATGAACCCATGTCTCCTGCATCGGCAGGCGGACTCTCAACCACTGCGCCACCAGGGAAGCCCCAGACTACTTAACTCTCATCAAAGTAAGTGGGCTCCCAAGAAACTACCCAGAATGCTAGAGTGATTCAATCCTTCCCAGGGAACTCATTCAGTTGTTTACTCATTTGACACTGTTATTGAGGGTTCAGTATGTATTACACATTGCTGTAAGGAATAGGGACACAGGATGACTAGGACAGGGACCCTAATAGGAAACAACAACAACAAAACCTCCAGATGTTCTGTCTCTGTGCATCACTCCTGACTGTTCCAATATCTTCTGAAATACCTGTCATTGAACTGACCCAAGCTTAGTTTAATTTTGATGGGTATAGTGAGTGATGATGATGATTACAAAAGTTCCCATTTGGCATTTTGTACATTTAGTCATTATTTCACTTAATCTTCACAGAAGTTCTGTGAAAGTGTTGGAGCAAACAAAGCTGAAATATATTTGTTCTAACACGCTCCTGAACAGCCAGTGGATTAAAGAAGAAATCAAAAGAGAAATCAAAAAACATCTTGAGATAAATAAAATGGAAACACTACCAAAACTTATGGGTTACAGCAAAAGCGCTTCTAGAGGAAAGTTTATAGCTATAAACATACACATCGAGGGGAGAAAAAAATCTCAAGAAAACAACAAAACATCTCAAAGAACTGGAAAAAAAATAAGAAATTAAGCTCAAGGTTAGCAGAAGAGAGGAAATAATAAAGATTAGAGTATAAGTAAATGAAATAGAGAACAGAAAAACAATAGAAAATATTAACCATAGTTTTTTCTTTGAAAAGATAAACAAAACTGACAAACGCCTAGCTAGACTAGCCAAGGAAAAAAGAGAGGAGACCCAAATCAGATATAAATGAAAAAGGAGACATTACAACTGATACCACAGAAATACAAAAAATCATAAGAGTCTACTCTGAAAAATTATTTGTCAACAAACCGGGCAACCTAGAAAAAAACGGAAATATTCTTAGAAATATACAACTTACCAAGACTGAATCAGAAAGAAATAGAAAGTCTGAATAGGCCAAGTACTAGAAGGATATTGAATCAGAAATCAAAACTCTACCAATGAAGAAAAGCCCAGGACCAGATAACTGGTGAATTTTATCAAACACTTAAAGAATTAACACCAATGCTTCACAAACTCTACCAAAATATCAAAGAGGAGAGAACACTTCCAACACTTCCTTATTTTACAAGGCCAACATCCTGATACCAAAGCCAAATAAGGATACTACTAGAAAAGAAAACTAGAGGTCAATATCCCTGATAAATATAGATGCAAAAAATTTCAACAAGATACCAGCAAACCAAATTCAGCAGCACATTAAAAGGATCATTCACCATGATCAAGTGGGATTTATCCCTGTGACGAAAGGATGTTTCAACATATACAAATCAATGTGATATATAAATAGAATAAAAGATAAAGTCATATGATCATTTCAATAGGCACAGAAAAAGAGCTTGAGAAAATTCAACATCTTTTCATAAAATTTTTTTTAAAAGCTCAAAAAATTGGGTATAGGAAGAATGAACCTCAAGACAACAAAAGCCATATATGACAAGCCCAAACCCACAGCAAACGTTATCCAATGATAAAAGGTTGACAGCTTTTCTTCTAAGGTCAGAAAGAGCACAAGTGTGCCCACTCTCACCACTCCTATTGAACACTGTACTGAAAGTCCTAGCTAGAGCAATCAGAAAAGACAAAAAAAGAACAGACATCCATATTGGAAAGGAAGAAGTAAAACTGTCTTTGCAAATGACATGATCTTAATATAGAAAACCCCAAAGACTCCACCCCCCAAAAAAAACTAACAACAAATTCAGTAAAGTTGCAGGATATAAAATCAATGCATAAATTTAGTTGTATTTCTATACAATAGCAACATACTATCTGAAAAAAAGTCCCATTCACAATAGCATCAAAAACAATAAAGTAGTTAGGAACAAATTTTACAAATGAATTGACATCTGCACAATGAAAACTATAAGACTTAGATGAAAGAAACTGAAGAAAACAAAAACAAATGGAAAGCTATCCCATACTCATGGATCAGAAGAATTAATATTGTTAATATCTCCATACTACCTAAAGCAATCTACAAATTTGATGCAATCTCCATCAAAATTCTAAGCCATTTTTCACAATGGTAGGACAAACAATCCTAAAATTTGTATGTAGCCAAAGTAATCTTGAGAAAGAACAAATAGCCAAAGTAATCTTGAGAAAGAACAAAGCTGGAGGCACTATAATTACTGATTTCAAACTATACTACAAAGCTATTGTAATTTTAAAAAAGCAGTATGATATTAGCATAAAAGATGACACATAGACCAATGGAACAGATTCAAGAGCCCAGAAATAAAGGAGCCAGGAATATACAATGGGGAAATGATAGTCTCTTCAATAAATGGTGTTGGGAAAACTGGATATTCACACGCAAAAGAATGAAACCAGACCCTTCCCTTACACCACTCATAAAATATTACATTAAAGATTTAAATACAAAACATGAAACCATAAAACCCCTAGAAGGAAATGGGAAAGCTCCTTGTTATTAGTCTTGGGAATGAATGTTTTGGGTATGACAACAAAAGCAAAAATCAACAAGTGGGTCTACATCAAACTAAAAAAACCTAAATCTGATTTAAAAACGGGCAGAGGATCTGAATAGACATTTTTTCCAAAGAAGACACACAGATATCTTGGCCAGAGAGTACATGAAAATGTGGTTGACATCACTAATCATCAGGGAAATGCAAATCAAAACCACGATAAGGTTTTTCTCCATGTCCCTCACAGTGGGCAGCAGATCTGAGGGGAGCTATCTGCTGAAGGTTCTGGGCCAATTGCTTTTTTGGGGCCCCACTGCCACCCACCCCACTCCTCCGTGGAGAGAAGATGGTGGGCCAGAACAGCACCATCTTGGGTGGAACACTTTTCATCAGGTACTACATTTACTTTGGCCTCGAGACAGAGTGACCCCAAATTCAAGAACAGGCCGTGAGAATGAAGAAAGAAACAAAAGCTTGACAAAGAGAGAGTTGGCTTTCCAAGTTACCTGACCTTAAAGATGCTGAAGCTATTCAGAATTTCTTTTTCCAATAACTATGGCTTGGTGAAGAGTTACTAGCCCAGGGTGAATATTGAGAAGGGTATAGACCACCTGACAAATGCAGTTGCTGTGTGTGGACAGTCATAGCAGTTATTGCAAGTGTTAGGGCTAACAATTCAACAACCAGTGTTCCAGATGCTTTTGACTAAGCTTCCAACAATTAGAGAATTAATTATAAATGCTCAGAGCTTGACTGAAGGTGATGTGGAATGAGAAAAAATGTCAACATAATTATCTCAATTTAAAATATTTTAAAAATCTTAACTCAGAAGATGAGCAGCTCTGGGGGTGGGGTGGGGGACATAAGGGCAAATATGCTTGTTTTTGACTGTCCTACACTGAAATCTACCAAAGTTAATTTTTACTTTGTGTAGAGCCATTTGTCTGTTTTATTTATTTTTCCCAGTAAAAAGCATATTTTGAGAGAGATTTTCATTTTATAAATACACTGTGTGTTACTGAAATTTAGATTTTGTTTATTCCTAAAACATGCAATTAAAATATACATATCACATTGTTTACATTACAAATACTCAGTGCTCAGTTTTGAAAGATGGCCAAAAAAGTGTAGAAGAAAGCTAAAGAATGCACATTTTTTTTAAGCAAGTACATTTTGCTTTACATCAGAAAACTGGATGGAAATTTGATTGTGTTTATCAAAGGTGAACATTAAAATCTTTGATTCTTTCCGTTTAATCTTTTTCCTCCCGGACCGGGGCACGAACCCACATCCCCTGCATCGGCAGGCAGACTCTCAACCACTGCGCCACCAGGGAAGCCCTGTTTAATCTTTTATACATGTGAGATGTGCTGCTGTACTGTAGTAACAATTTCACCCTCCACTATGTATATTAATCTTGACATGTTTTGGTTAAATCAGTGGGCTTAATGTGTTCTGGATAGTTATCTCCTTAATAACTATCTAACTCATTTAGATATATGTAGTTGCAAATAGCACTGGAAATTAGATCTATGTGCATCCCTAATCTAGATGAATGAGCTTCAGCAGTTAATGTCTGCCCACTTACCTCATTTATAAAATGAGAGAATTGGTCTGCTTATTCAGAGAAGCCTCCCTTTCAGCTTCTAATTTCTTTGGTTCTGTTCAGCATCTTCAAATCCACCTTCTTCTGAGGGATATATCTGTTTGGGCAACCACACTTGCATTTTTTAATATTCTGAATTTTACATGCTTGCCTGACTTGGTATTTCTGAACTGTTTTTTTAAGATATAAATTGTGTTGATTTTCACTGAAATTATGGTTCTATCACTACTTCTTTAAATTAATCTGAAACTTAACCTTCAAGTTAAAAACAAAACAAAACAAAAAAACCATGAGATATCACCCCACACCTGTTAGAATGTCTATAATCAAAAAGACAAGAGATTACAAATGTTGACAAGGATGTGGAGAAAAGAGAACTCTTGTACACTGTTGCTGGGAATGTAAATTGGTACAGCCACTATGGAAAACCACATGAAGCTTCCTTTAAAAATTAAAAATAGGGCTTCCCTGGTGGTGCAGTTGTTGGGAGTCCGCCTGCCGATGCAGGGGACGCGGGTTCGTGCCCTGGGTCCGGGAGGATCCCGCATGCCGCGGAGCGGCTGGGCCCGTGAGCCGTGGCCGCTGAGCCTGCGCATCCGGAGCCTGTGCTCTGCAACGGGAGAGGCCGCGGCAGTGACAGGCCCGCATACTGCAAAAAAATAAATAAATAAAAAATAGAGCTACCATATGATCCAGCAATCTCCCTTTGAGGTATATATCTGAAGGAAATGAGATCACTATCTTGAAGAGATAGCTGCATCCTCATGTTCATTGCAGCACTAACCTAAGTGTCTGTCAACAGATAAATGGATAAAGAAGTTGTGGTATATATGTACAATAGAATTGTACAATTCAGCCATAAAAAAGAAGGAAATTCTACCATTTAAGACAACATGGGGCTTCCCTGGTGGCACAGTGGTTAAGAATCCACCTGCCAATACAGGAGACATGGGTTCAAGCCCTGGGCCAGGAAGATACCACATGCCATGGAGCAACTAAGCCCTTGCACCACAACTACTGAGCCTGCCCTCTAGAACCAGTAAGCAACAACTACTGAATCCCCTACACCTAGAGCCCATGCTCCACAACAAGAGAAGCCACCACAATGAATAACCTGTGCACCACAATAAAGAGTAGCCCCTGCTAGCCGCAACTAGAGAAAGCCCACGCGCAGCAACAAAGACCTAACACAGCCAAAAATAAATAAATAAATATTTTTTAAAAGACAATATGGATGGACCTTGAGGGCATTATGCTTAGTGAAGTAAGTCACACAGAAAGACAAATACTGTATGACAGCATTTATATGTGGAATCTAAAAAAAAAAAAAATCTAAAAAACCCCCAAAAAACTAAAAAGCAGATTGTGGTTACCAGGATTGGAGGGGTTTGGGGAAGGGAGATGGAATATGTGAAGATAGTAAGAGGGTGCAAACTTTCCATTATAAGATGAATAAATTCTGGGGATCTAATTTATAGCATGGTGATTATACTTAACAATACTTTATTGTGTGATTGAAAGTTGCTAAGAGAGTAGATCTTAAAAGTTCTCACCATGCACATAAATTAACTATGTGAGGTGATGGATGTGTTAACTGACTTTAGCATGGTAATAATACCACAATATTTATATATATCAAGTCATCATGTTATACAATGTTATATGTCAATTATACAATGTTATATGTTAAACTTATACAATGTTATATGTCAATTATATGTCAATAAAGCTGGGAAAAATAAATGTCAAAAAAGATATTTGTTCAGTAGAGCAAGGCTGAATAGAGTGATATCCACTTGCTCTTTAATAGATTTTTCCAGAGGCCTCAGGCAAAGACACTTGATCTTCTCTAAGAGGTGTTTTTCTCTTATAGAAAGGACTATTTTAATGTTTTGATTGATCTTTCTGACCTAAGGTCTTAGTTTTGCTCATCCATTGGAATAGAATTTTTTTTTTTTGGCTGCGTTGGGTCTTCGTTGCTGCGCGCGGGCTTTTCCCTGGTTGCGGAGAGTGGGGCCACATCTCATTGCAGTGCACGGGCTTCTCATTGCGGTGGCTTCTCTTGTTGTGGAGCACAGGCTCTAGGCACGCGGGCTTCAGTAGTTGTGGCTCGCAGGCTCTAGAGCACAGGCTCAGTAGTTGTGGCGCACGGGATTAGTTGCTCCGTGGCATGGGGGATCTTCCCAGACCAGGGATCGAACCCCTGTCCCCTGCATTGGCAGGCGGATTCTTAACCACTGCGCCACCAGGGAAGCCCTGGAATAGAATTTTTAAAGTATTTTAAAACTCTATCTTCAGTATACTTTAATGTCTTCTGCTTCAGATATTTGAAACTAATAATGTCATGTGAGACTGTCAGCCAGGGTGACTACCAATGTCTTTTCCAGCATAGTCAGCTTATATGGCTGCTCAAGACTTAAGAAAGAGTGTTCCCAGGAAAAAGGCCAATGGCCTTTTAAGACCTAGCCTTTAAAACACAAGGCATTACTTCTGCCATATATATTGTTTGAAGTAGTTACAAGCCCACCTAGATTCAAGGGAGGGGTCATGAGAGATGTATCAAAAAATTTGCAACTGGGTTTGAAAACCACCATGGGTGGTAATGAGAAGGTTTTAAGATGGGAACACTTTAACCAGATTTGCATTTTAATTAGATCCACCTGGCTGGAATGAGAATAGATGTGGTGAGACCAGTTGAGAGAAAGAAATGGTAGTAGTGGAGATGTGAATGGATACAGAGGTGTGAATGGATTCAGGAAATATTTAAGAGCTAAAATCTATGGGATATAAAACAATAACTGTAACACTACCATTTGGCTTATAACATATATGAATGTAATATACTGACAATAGCACAAAGGAGGAGGACAGAAATGAAGTTAGGATGGAATAAAGTTTCTACATTTTATTGAAATTAAGTTAGAATTAACATGAAGTGGATTGTGGTATAAATTAAGATGCATATTGTAATCCACAGAGCAACCAGCCACTAAGAAAATAACAAAAATTGTTTAAAAATCAACACTTGAATTAAAATGGTACAGTATAGAATTTTATTTTGAAAAATAGTAAAGAAGAATAAAAGAGACATGAGGCATATAGAAAATAAATAGCAAAGTGGAAAACATAACTTCCACCATATCAGTTACATGAAGTGTGAATGTATTAAACACTCCAAATATAGAGATTACACAACAAACAAAAATCCAGGACAAGATGACTTCACTGGTGAATTCTACAAAACATTTAAAGAATACCAATCCTTCTCAAACTCTTCCAAAAAAATAGAAGAGGAGGGAACATTTCCATACACATTTTACAAGACCAACATTACCCTGTTACCAAAACCAGAAAAGAATGCCACAAGAAAACAAAATTACAAGCCAATAGCCCTGTTGATGAACATAGATGCAAAAATCCTCAACAAAATATTAGCAAACTGAATTTAGCAATACATTAAAAGGATCATATACGATCATCAAGTGGGATTTATTCCAAGGATGCAGCATGGTTCAACATCTGCCAGTCAATCAGTGTGATTCATCACATTAACAAAATGAAGAATAAAAAATGATATGATTATCTCAATAGATGCAGAAAAAGCATTTGAAATTTTTCAACATCGATTTATGATAAAATCTCTCAACACACTTGGTATAGAGGGAATGTACCTCAACATGATAAAGCCCATATATAACAAACCTACAGCTTACATCATACTCAGTCGTGAAAAGCTTAGAGCTTTTTCTCTAAGATCAGGAATAAGACAAGGATGCCCACTCTCACCAGTTTTATTCAAAATAACATTGAAAGTCCTAGCCAGAGCAATTGTGGTGGTGGGGGGAAGGCATCCTAATCAGAAAGAAAGAAGTAAAACTGTCACTATTTGCAGATGACATGATATTACATATAGAAAACCCTAAAGATTCCACAAAAAACTATTGGAACTAATAAACAAATTCAGTAAAGTTCCAGAACACAAAATCATTGAACAGTTGACCCTCTGTCCATATCCTTGGGTTCTGCATCTGTGGACTCAACCAACTGCAGACTGAAACCGTTCATTAAAAAATTCCAGAAATTTTCAAAAAGCAAAATGCAAATTTGCTGCATGCCAGCAACTATTTACATAACATTTACATTGTATTAAGTATTATAAGTAATCTAGAAATTATTTAAAGTATATAGGAGAAAGTGTGTAGGTTATATGCAAATACTGTGCCATTTTATATAAGGGACTTCAGCATCCGTGGATTTGGGTATTTACAGGGGTCCTGGAACCAGATGCCTGAGGATACCAAGGGATAATTGTACAAAAATCAGTTGCATTTCTGTACACCAATAACAAACTATCAGAAAGATAAATTAAAGAAACAATCCCATTTACAATTGCATCAAAAAGAATAAAATATCTAGGAATAAATTTAACCAAAGAGGTGAAAGACCTGTACACTGAAAACTATAAGCCATTGATGAAAGAAACTGAAAAAGACACAAATATATGGAAAGATATTCCATGTTCATGGATTGGAAGAATTAATATTGCCAAAATGTCCATACTACACAAAGCAACCTATAGATTCAATGCAATCCTGATCAATGTTCCAATGGCATTTTCCACAATAATAGAACAATCCTAAAATTTGTATGGAACCACAGAAGACCCTGAGCAGCCAAAGCAATCTTGAGAAAGGACAAAGCTAGGGCATCACATTCCCTGATTTCAAACTATATACAAAGATATTATAATCAAAATAGTATGATATTGGCATTAAAACAGACACACAGAACAATGGAACAGAATAAAGAGCCCAGAAATAAACTCACACAATTAATTTACAACAAAGGAGCCAAGAATATACAATTGGAAATGGACCATTCTTCAATAAGTGGGAAAACTGAACAGCCAGATATATGTGTGTATACACACACACACACACACACACACACACAAAAGAATGTTATTCAGCCATTAAAAAAGGTAATCTTGCCATTTGTAACAACATGACTGAAGCACATTTATGCTAAGTGAATAAATCAGACAGAAAAACAAATACTGTATGATCTCACTTATATGTGGAATCTAAAAAGCTAAAAAAGAAAAATCAAACTCATAAATAAGAGAACAGAGAGAAAGATTGGTGGTTTTCAGAGGTGGGGGTGGCAAAACTGGGTGAGGGTGGTCAAAGGTACAAACACCGGTTATAAAATAAATAAATCATGGGGATGCAATGTACAGCATGGTGACTATTGTTAATAATACTTTGTTGTCTATTTGAAAGTTGCTGAGAGTAAATCTTAAAAGTTTTCATCACAAGAAAAAAATTACTGCGTGGTGATGGATGTTAAGTAGCTGATCATTTCACAGTAACACACACACACACACACACACACATATTAAAGATTACAGTCACTCTGGAAAACAGTTGACACTTTCTTATAAAATTGAACATGCAATTACCATATGACGCAGCAACTGCACTCTGGGACATTTATCCCAGAGAAATGAGAACTTATGTTCACACAAACCCCTGTACATGAATGTTCATAGCAGTTTTATTTGTAAGAGCCAAACCTGGAATCAATCTAAATGTTCTTCAATTAGTGAATTGTTAAACTCTATATCAGAAGCACTAGTCATAAGTAAAGGGAACAAACAAAAATTCCAGTTTCTAGTTCTGCATATAAGGAGCTCCATCCTAATAACAAGTAAAAAGCTGGAGACTGAAAACTCAAAAGCTATTCTTGTGTCCATAAGAGATGGGAGAACAAATTGCTGCCCTCAAGATTGGAGACACAGACAGATGAATATATGAAGTCACAGCTTATGGGAGCAGAGACTCATGAACAGAAACTACCTTAGGAACCAGTGCTGGGGTAGGAAACACTGAATCATAATTGATGAATTGCTGGAGGCTCAGTGTGAACAACTTTGAGAGTTAAAAACTGCAGGAAGACCCAGTCTTAGGAGGGTCCCCACAGTTTCATGAGATTTACCACCAGGAGCTTGACCAGGTTCTCATGGTAAATACTGGGGGGAAATCTTATGTTTCTAGCCCAGAGAGTGGGGGGAGGGGTGGAGGAGGAACCATTTCAAAATACACCAGAACATTCTCTTCTTAACAAGACCTGCCCTTAGAATAAACTAGTTAACCATAGCCTAACCTTCTGGGGTATTAACAGCCTGACTGATCCAGGGGGAAGGGAAATAACCCTATTCCAACTCACTCTATTTATCCTGTCCTAGCTAAGGAGGAGAAAAAGACCTGAGAAACACTTGTGAACTTCATAGCAGAAGCATAGGCTCAGAAAAAGACTGAGACCTCATCATAAGACTATAGAACTTCCCCCTACACCTTACAACTACATTACTAAAGGCCTATTTACAACAGTTCCTTTTACCCACCATTTCACATCCAGCTATCAAGAAAAAATATTAAAGGGCATATTAAAAGGCAAAAATTAAAATTTGAAGAGAAAGAGCAAGCATTAAACCAGACATGGCAAGATGTTGGAACTATCAAACCAAGAATTTAAAATCAATATGATTAATATGGCAAGGACTGTAGTGCATAAAGTAGACAACATGCAAGAACAGATGGGTAATGTAAGCAAAGAGATGGAAGAACTAGAAAGAAATGATAAAAGACCAAAAACACTGTAACAGCAACAAAGAATGCCTTTGATAGGCTTATTAGTAGACTGGACATGGCTGGAAAAGAATCTCTGAGCTTGAGAATATCTCAATCAGAAACATATAAAACAAAAATCGAAGAGAATAAAGACTGAAGGGGGGAGAAAAAATATCCAAGGAAAATGGGACAAAAAAAGAAGTTGCAACATACATGTGGTGGAAATACTAGAAGGAGAAGAAAGAAAGAAAGAAAGAAAGAAAGAAAGAAAGAAAGAAAGAAAGAAAGAAAGAAAGAAAGAAAGAAAGAAAGAAAGAAAGAAAGAAAGAAAGAAAGAAAGAAAGAAAGAAAGAAAGAAGGGAAGAGAAAGAAAGAAAGAAAGAAAGAAAGAAGGAAGGAAGGAAGGAAAGAAAGAAAGAAAGAAGGAGGGAGGTAGGGAGGAAGGAAGGAAGAAGAAGAAATATTTGAAAAAATAATGACTAAGTATTTCCCCAAATTAATGTCAGGCACAAAATTACAGATCCAGGAAGTTCAGAGAACACCAGGATAAATTCTGAAATCATTACACCCAGACATATCTTCAAACTAGAAAATCAGAGATAAAGAAAAAATCCTGAAGAAGCCAGAGGAAATAAAACACACCCCTATAGAAGAGCAAAGATAAGAATTACATATCATGAAAGAAGGGAGTGGAGTGAAATATTTACAGTGTTGAACCAACCCAGAATTCTGTACTCTGAAGTTATCCTTCAAAAGTGAAGGAGAAATAAAGACTTTCTCAGACAAACAAAAATTGAGAAAATTTGTTGCCAGTAGACCTACCTTGCAAGAAATATTAAAAGAAGTTCTCTAGAGATAATGAAATTAAGTCAGAAGCTCAGATCTACACAAAACAGAAAGTGTTGAAGAAGAAATGTGAAGGTAAAATTAAGTTTTTCATTTTTCTTATTCTTAATTGATCTGATAGACAAAAGTTTGTTCAAAATAATAATATCAACACAATGTATTTGATTATGTATGATTATATATCTTATGTAATGTATAAACATACATAATGCTCATGTATATATGCTTATATATAAATGAAACGAATGGCCGCAATGACAAAAGGGACATGAAGGAAGAATTAGGATTATTGCTTTTATTACAAGGTACATGTGAAGTGGTGTAGTGTTATTTGAAAGTGGACCTTGATTAATTGTAAATGTATACTGCAAATTCCAGGGCAACCAGTAAACAAACAAGCAAAAAAGTAATTCTTTAAAAAGTGTAACTCACGTACTAAAGAGAGAAAATAGAATCATATGAAATAAACTGTGAATGGAAGAAGAATAGTGTAAGACAAAAATACAAAGAATGAGGGTGACAAAAAACAGTAACAAATATGGTATATATTAATCTGACTATATCAATAATCACTTTAAATGTCAATGGTCTAAATGCACCAATTAAAATACAGAGATTGTCAGAGTGAATCAAAAAATAAGACCTAACTATATGGTGTCTATTTAAAGAAACCTACTTTAAATGTAAAGACACATGTAGATTAAAAGTAAATAGATGGAGAAAATGATAACAAAAGAAAGAGTAATCAAAAGAAAGCAGGAATAGCTATATGAATCTCAGAGCAAGGAAAGTTAACAGGAATTTTAAAAAATCATTTCGTAATGATAAAGGGATCCATTCTCCAAGAAGACATGCAACTTTTAATGTGTATGTACCTAACAACAGAGCCTTAAAGTACATGAGGCAGAAATTGATAGAACTGCAAGGAGAAATAGATGAATCTACTATCATAGTTGGAGACTTCAACATTCCTCTTACAGAAATGGACTGATCCAGCAGGCAGAAAATCAGTAAGGACATTGCGGAACTCAACAGTACCATGAATCAACTAGTTGACACTTGTAAACTACTTCAACAGCAGAATTCACACTCTTCTCAAATTCATGTAGAACATTCACCAATATAACCACATTCTGGACCATAAAGTACACCTTAAAAAATTTAAAAGAATAGAAATCATACAGTGTCTGCTCTCAGAACACAATGGATTAAACTAGAAGTAAATAATAGAAATATAACTCGAAAATCACCAAATACATGGAGATTAAACAACACAGTTCTAAATACACGAGTCAAGGAAGAAATCTAAAGAAAAAAAATTTAAATAATTGGAACTAAATAAAAATGAAAACAGAGCTCATCAAAATGTGTGGAATGCAGGGAAAGTCGTGCTTAAAAGGAAATTTATAGCATTGAATGCATAGAACAGAAAAGAAAAAATATGTAGAAAGCAATTTTTATTTTATTCATTTTTTTCTTCTTTTATTGAGATATATTGACATACAACAATGTATAAATTTAAGGTATACAGCATAATGATTTGATTTTTATACATCATGAAGTGATTATTCCAAGTTTAGTGAACATCTATCATATAAGTACAAAATTAAAGAACTAGAAAAAAAGAAAGCTCTAAAATCAATAACTTATCAGTTTAGGAAATAGAAAAAGAAGAGCAAATGAAATCTAAAGTAAAGAGAAGAAAAGAAATAATGAACAGAACAGAAGTCAATGAAATTAAAAAAACAAGTCCCAGTAGAGAAAATCAATGAAACCAAAAGCTGGTTCTTTGGAAAGATCAATAAAATCAATAAACCTCTAGCCAGGCTAAGGGGAAAAAAGAGAGAGAGAAGATACGAATTACTAATATCAGGAATGAAAAAGGGGACATTACTACAGATCCCAAGGACATTAAAAGAACATTATGAACAACTATGTACCAATTCCTTGAAAGACACAGCCTTCCAAATCTCACACAAGAAGAAATAAACAATCTGATTAGGCCTATATCTATTAAAGAAATTGAATAAATAATAACATTCCAAAAAAACCACCAGACTTAACTGGTGTATTCTAACAAACATTTAAAGAAGAAATTGTACCAATTCTCTACAATCCTTTTCAGAAGATAGAAGCAAAGGGAATACTTCCTAACTCATTCTATGAGGCCAGCATTACCCCAATACCAAAACCAGACTAAGACATTACAAGAAAGGAAAACTAAACACTAATATCTTTTATGAACATAGATGCAATATTTCTCAACAAAATAATAGCATATCAAAAAATAATAGCATATCAAATACAACAATGTATTTTAAAAATATACACGTGACCAAATGGGATTTATACCATACACGTAAGGTTGTTTCAACATGCAAAAATAAATTCATGAAACCGTCACATCAGCTGGCTATAGAAGAAAAATTCTATGATCATATCATTTTGGACCTACACCAGGATTCTAAACTTAACTTAGAACTTTTCTTTGGACTCAGGATCTTGGATATGGATTTAGACCTGACCTGGACATTGGAACTAGAATTTGAAAAGGGACCTACTCTTAGATCCAGATCTTGAACCTCAAAACTTGAGGTTCAGCTACCCCTAGCTCTATCCCTTGTCCTAGCCCTAGCAATAACCCTAATATTAACCTTAACTCTAACATTGGCATTAATCCTAGCCTTAGCTTTAGCCTCAGATCTAATCTTAACCATAATCATAGCTTTAACTTCAACCACAAACCTAACTCTAAGCCTAAGGCTAGCCCTAAGCCTAATTGTACATATGTCACAATAAGATGGTTAGAGCTCAAATGTGTGAGAAGGGACACATTTTCCTTAAAAAAGAATTCCAAATAATGGGTGGATATTCCTTCCTCTAGGAGACGGAATTTAATTCCCTTCCCCTTATGTGTAGGCTAGACTTAGTAACTCACTTCCAGGGAGTATGGAAAGAGGAAAATAGCAACTTTACAGTGGAGAAACTTGGTTGGAGAAAGCTTAACAAAATGATCAAGGTTAACATCACCAGCAATGTCATGTTGTTATCATGTATTTCTCATATGTGATTAAAAGGGGACTATAATTCTGTGGAATTCTTCCCCAAAGCCCATAACTTAAGTATAATTATAATAAAGTACCATACAAATCCAAATTTAGGGACATTCTACAAAATACTTCATTAGTACTCTTTAAAGTGGAGTCTAAAGATCATGAGAAAAAAAGGAAAGACTGGAAAACTGTTACAGATCAGAGGAGATTAAAGAAATATGATGACTAAATACAACGTGGTGTACTGGATAGGATCCTGGAACAGAAAAAGGACATTAGTGGGAAAAGTGTGAAATCTGAATAAAATCTATACTTTACTTAACAATATTGCAACAATGTTAATTTCATAGTTTTGAAAAATGTACCATAGTTATGAAAGATGTTAACACTAGGGGTAACTGGGTAAAGGGAATACTCTGTACTATCTATGCAACTTTTCTATGAATCTAAAATTATTCCCAAGAAATTTTAAGGGAATTATTAAGCTTTTATACCTATTAATTAATAACTGTATTAGAGAGTAACTAGAGAGATCAAATTGGTGAATAATAGCTCTTCCTTATAGATAAAATCTAAAACTAGAAACAATGATTGAATTTCTTCCTAGCACCCTCCCTTTAAACCTGGTTGTGAAGATTACTACCAGTGTATGTAAGATACTTTCAGAAATTAGAAACCGAAAAGTAAAACTAACAAAAAATATTTGTTATTATAAATAACAATGGAATTTAGGATGCTATTATACCTTCAGACCTACTGTAGGACATGCTGTTCTTTGCTGTTCCACTTGTGGCAGGATTCATAGTTTTTCTAACAGGTACAGATCCCTATGCCTGATACTGTGAGGAAGTGTTATACTTGAGCTCCACTCTTATCTCTCTCAGGCATTTTTTGGTATTGTCTAAAATGTAAATACATACTGTCAACCTCCAGCATGATACCAGGCACATAATAGAAACCCAATAAATGTTTCACTGTGAGTGGAGTATAAGTTGATAGAATATTTTTGAAGGTTGATTAGGAAGATTAGATTGATTGAAAATCAATATTTTAAGTTTGCATCTCTTTCTTTCCAGAAATTCTAGTTCTAGAAATTTATATATAGCTATACACATGTATACAATGTGTATAGGTTCACATTGCAGCCTATCTGTAACAGAGGACAGAAACAAAATACCCCCAAACTGAAAACAACTAAAAGTCCATCAATATTGGACTGGCCATGTAAATTATGTAATGTGACGCAGCTATTAAAGAGAATGGAATGTATGTACGCAAAAATTGACTGGGAAGATCACTATCCAAGACAGATTGTAGACTATGTATATTATGCTGCTCTTGTATAAAATACAGGAGCTCCACTACGTAGAAATACTTACATACAAGATACAACAAGTGTGAATGTAAACACTTGGGAAATATCTGAAAGAACCACACAAGATACTGGGAGAGTGGGACAACTTTCCATGTCCCATGATTGGAATTCTGAAGGGTAAACACACGAACTAATGGACCTCTGCTACCATCTTACGGCAAGGGAGGGAATTGCAGGCGTCAGACTCCTCTTTACTAAGGAAGCATCTCAGTCGGCCGGCGTAATGACGTCATCTCGACGCGCGGTGGCGCATGCGCAGTAGAAGGAGGCCCGCGAGCTGCGTGCGTCTGTGCATGGGCGCTTGTGGTTCGGGGCCCTGTGCTGGCACCGGGGGCGCCGGGTTGGCGACTTTTGCACTCTTGGCATTGGGTGGGCGGCATCTTGGGGGTCGCATGAGCCAGTGGCATCATGCCCGTGGGCGCTGGGGTCAGCGTCGCGGCTTTTCCAGACGGACGTTCGTCGGCCAGGAGGAAGGGTGGAAAGCACATCTCGGAAAGGTAATACGGCTTGGCCCCTGGGCCTGGGCTTCGTATCTTGTGCTGTCTCCTGTGACTGTTGCCTCCGCGCGCTGGCCTGTCCGCGCTGTGCTAGGGGGTATTGGTCGTCTCGCGGCTCAGTTCACAGTAGCTGAAAGGGACAGTGTGTGATGTTCTGATTTCTCCCCATCGTTTTAAAACGGAGGCTCTGGCCATTGCTCCTCGGGTAAAATGCAGAGGGACTGCTTTTTAAGATGGAACTGTCAGTGTTGGGGACCCTCCTTAATTACCAGGATGGAATCCCCTTCAGTTCCTCAAGCTGTGTTGTTGAGGCACAGAAAATGTGAGTAATAGTCACTGGAACTAAGTTTGAGTGAAAAAACGCACCGGTACCGCCGAATTTTCGAACTAATCTTACAAAAGTCAGTTCAGATATTATTCTTCACTGTGTTTCCTAGCATTAAGGAATTTTATTATCAGGTTTTGTATAAGGACTAAAAGTAAATTGTGAAGTGGAAGAATTGAGTTTAAACTATTTCAGTCAACACGCATGTATTAATGATACCTTAGTAGTCAACAGCGGGCTAGGTTTTATCAGGGATACAGAAGTTCTGGCCATCTCTGGTTTTAGATATCCCTTATTTGTTGAGACCTTTGCATTGTTTTGTTGCCTTTTATCTGTTTTCAAGATGGGAAAACAGGATAGGTTATTACTAGGTGGGGTTGAATAAGTGGAGCAGCAAAATGTAAAGCAGAAAGAAGAGGGACCTACCCTAGAGGGATATGATTTCCATTTTCAAGGCGCATTCATCCTACGCAGGGAGACAGCCTAACATAAAATTTGCCTAACAAAAAATATATTAACAGGTGGAAAGACTATCTCCCAGTTGAACAGCGGATGCCTGGGACTCGTTTCATTGCTTTCAAAGTTCCTTAAAAAAAGGTAAGCAAAAGTTAATACCGTATTCTTTCAGAAATCTGAATTCTCCATATAGAGCCCTGGCTCTCAACCCCATCGTACTCCATTTTCCCTTTTTATAGCAAATACTTTTTAATACCTCTTTTACTATCCAGAAATGGAATTCATAGATAAATACAACCTACTTTTGTACTTAATAAAATTTTAAAAATACAACAATGGAATGCGCTAACTATAAATAAAGAATAAAGTAATTTATAAGAAAGTAATATGTATCTCAGTATGTAAATGTTTGGGGATGACTATACTAGAAATAAATAGTCAGTTACTTGTACCATGAATGCAGTAAACTATGGACTTTGATTGATAATGATGTGCCAGTGTTGGTTCATGAATTCTAACAAATGAAGCACACTGGTATGGCATGTTGATAATGGGGAAGGCTGTGTGGGATGAAGGAGAGAGAGTATAACTGGGAACTGTGTACATATTGCTCAGTTTTGCTGTGAAACTCAAACTGCTCTAAAACTAGTCTACTAATTTAAAAAGAAAATTGTGTTGCTGGCACTTGAATAACCAAACAGATCAATCAAACAGAGTACATAAATAAACCAATACATAAAAGAATATTTAGCCATCCTTTATATAGGTAGATATTCAAGAAGTATTTATTTATGTGTCTATTTACAGGCACTCTGCTTGGAGCTGGCAATACAGTGGTGGGCAAAATTGATGTGGTCCCTGCCTTCTCGGAGTTTACAGTCAGGTTAGGAGACCAACATGAAATAAACAAACATAGAAATAACTATATAGAAGTGAGCTTATTTTCTTCCGTCTAATCTCTCTGGAAGAAAGGATTGTAATATCGCTTGTAAACTCCAGAGGAGGAAACTTTACTTTGAATCTCATGTGTTAGCATCACAGGTTTTGAATAAATGGATAATGTAGTAAAGGATTTTAAAAATATGTTCTTCCTTATTTTATTCTTTCTGACAGAGTTTTGAAAAGAATCTTGCTCCAGAAGAACATTTCTCCCCCTTGGATTTCTTAACAAAATC